>NW_014333377.1:0-139 GCF_000341935.2 Cephus cinctus
CTGTCCCAGACTGTTCCAAAAAAATCCCAGTCTGTCCCAGACGGTCCCAAACAGCTCCAGACTGTTCCAAAAAAATTCCAGTCGGTCCCAGTCTGCCCCAGACTATCCTACACTGTTCCAAAAATATCCCAGTCTGTCC
>NW_014333377.1:399-476 GCF_000341935.2 Cephus cinctus
CCATGCTGCACCAGATTTTCCTAGACTGTTCCAAAAATATCCCAGTCGGTCCCAGACTGTCCCAGCTAGTCCCAGGA
>NW_014333377.1:596-1032 GCF_000341935.2 Cephus cinctus
TCCTAGACTGTTCCAAAAATATCCCAGTCGGTCCCAGACTGTCCCAGACAGTCCCAGGATATTCCAAAGATATGCCAGTCTGTCCCTGACTGTCCTACATTGTTCCAGAAATATCCCAGTCGGTACCAGACGGTCCCAGACAATCGCAGACTGTTCCAAAATAATCCCAGTCTGACCCAGTCTGCCCCAGGCTACCCTACAGTGTTCCAAAAATATCCCAGACTGTTCCAGACTGTTCCAAAAAAATCCCAGTCCGTCCCAGTCTGTCCCTGAATGTCCTACATTGTTCCAGAAATATCCCAGTCGGTACCAGACAGTCCCAGACAGTCCCAGCCTGTTCCAAAAATATCCCAATCTGTCTCAGACGGTCCCAGACAGTCCATGACAGTTCCAAAAAAATCACAGTCGGTCCCAGTCTGTCCCAGACTGCCCTAGA
>NW_014333378.1:0-241 GCF_000341935.2 Cephus cinctus
AACTTGCAGATCGAATGAAAGTAATGGCAGAGAAAATGCAGCATAGCCGTGAAAAGGTGTAGAAGTATAAGGTTGAAGGAGAAGGAGAAGGATGCTGTTAGGACGGAGGAGTGTAAGAGAGAGTCAGAACTCATTCTTATTCTGGGATATTCGCATAGGGCAAAAAAATATCAACGTGTATAAGGGTCACAAGATACTTTATTCAACAAATGCAATAATGATACAGTATACAAAGTACAGA
>NW_014333378.1:719-31914 GCF_000341935.2 Cephus cinctus
ATTTTAAAAACTTAGTTTTTAAGGATATACTAGGAGGGGAGTGATGGAGACATAGGAAGGAATAGGAGATTTAAAAATTGAATAGAAACGTTTGGTGATAGCAGCTAGGAAAGATGTTGTTGAAGAGGCAAAGGGGAAGATTGTTAAAAAGAAAGAGTGAAGAAGAGAGATGCTTATGACTGAGGGAACAAGGGGAGAAGAAGATGCGTAAATCGTATACACGAAGACCAGATTATTCTGGAGGAGCGAGAAAAGAGAACAGTGAGAAATGTAGGAAAAGAGGAAAACCCCCGAGTCCTGCGGCTTTCGCGCACAGGACTAGGGGGGAAAAACAACTTTGGGCAACTTCCAATACTTCTGAATATGCTTTGCCAGAATTTCCGATTTCTAAGTGTTAATATTTTACTTTATTGAATTAATTAATTATTTTAATGTTCAAAACACCTAATTTATTAATATTTCGATTTGATTGTAATTTATTTTCGATACTGTACAATTTCAATTCAACTTTTATCTACTCCGTAGATTTTGCGAGATTTTGATCTAGCTTTAATTTTATGTCTTGAATAAATTTTGAAAGTAAGCCAAGATCCAATATTTTGAAAAATGGAGGTGTTACAAAAACACCTAATTTATTAATATTTTAATTTGATTGTAATTTATTTTCGACATTCTACAATTTCAATTCAATTTTTATCTACTCCGTAGATTCTACGAGATTTTGATTTAGCTTCAATTTTATGTTTTGAATAGATTTTGAAAGTAAGTCAAGATCCAATAATATTTTGAAAAATTGAGGTGTTACACGGGTGTCAAGTTGGAACTGCACTCTCTTAAAAATGTCTTAAAAATGTTTCAACAATAGGTTTGTTCAATAGTTCTTGAGAAGTTAGTCCCCGGTCTCGTTCTAAGGGTTTTTTTGGGAACCAGCGGTGAGTAGCGGAGAACCTCTGCCCGCCAAGTTAGGCGTCGTGTTCACGTTTAGCTCGGCTACGGTGGGATTCGTATTGTCGACGGAGGCGATGATTGCAGGGTCTTACTTCCAGACTCGCCGCTACGATTTAGCGCCATGATTTTGTTATCGCCAAAAACCGTAACATTGTGCACCTCCATACTCATCTCTGTACCGTAAGCGTAGTTAAATAATTTAAACAATGACTAACAAACCGGAAGAAAGCATGATTTCTGAATTAGCAGTCGAGAAGCATGACTTTGCAACAACAGAGAAACAAGATGCTCGAGCCTTCCTGAGGGAACGATTTTTACGTGTAGTCACAGGCATAGTCGGTAAGGATACAAATTTTTTAAATAACCATTTGTATTATATTCAATAATCGAAGAAAACGTATTCTTATTTCATTGGCAGTAATTGTTGGTCACATAGAAAATTGAATTGTTCTATAAGAATACTCAAGACGGAGTTTGTTCAATGATTCATGTGATTAGTTGTTTAAAATCTGTTCGTGAAATCTGATATTGAAATTATTGGTTGTCTGATTTTGAATTTGGCTTACCAGCTGCGCAATGCATTTCGGGCCTTTCTTGTACGACGCGTGAAACTTAAGCGCACAAGTGAAATTTCTTAGAATAAATTATTTGGTATGGAATAGGTAAACGGGCAGAATTCCATCTTTTCGAGGATTCACACGTCACTGGTGAATTTCGTGGCTGTGACGTCGACTGCCTAGAAATTTACGTCCGAAATTTGGAAACACCGTTGGGAAAAGTGCCAGAAGCTATTCTGAGAACAACCGACGTCATACATTTTGATTTCGAGGAAATGATTTTGAAGAAAGAATAATTGTTGGTGAGTGACATGATATCTTGAAAATATAAAATTTTGCATTTTTATAAAATAATAACTTTATTCTTGTGAACATGATATAATAAATTATTCCCAGAATTATTCAGATTGCGAGCATTATGATCGACGCATATTGAGCATCGTGTTGATTTCCGAAATAATGCGTCTCAGGTGATCGATGATTTCTTTGAGGTGTCTATTTTTTAAAACAACTTGCTGAAATTGAAATAGTATTATGACAATCATTTCAGGAAGCAAAAATTGTTTTAAAAGGTTTTAAGCCTTACCTCCATGATTTCTTTACTCTCCTCGCAAGCAAGCCTATATGCTTCAGATGTCTTTTTCTCATCAGACTTCATGTCCCATTCTTCTTTTAAAGGAATTAAACTTTCTATGTGCGTATACTCCATACCTTGGAGTTGACAGTTTTCATTGCACTTTTCGTAAATCAGTCTCAAGCGTTTAAATAGTAGTTTCAACATTCGCAACTGTTCTTGTACTTTTGCTTTTTTATCATTAGCTAGACTAGCTCCCTGAGGCGTACCTAAATTCACAGATATCAAATAAATAAGATGTTAAATTGAATCACTTTATAAATCTTTATACAAAATATATACCGTTCGGTGGTTGTAGGACTTTCAACGTTTGAAAAACCTCCAAGGTTCTACTGACGATATCCTGAACAGTTTCTTGTCCAAACCTACAAAGGCTGGCAGTGTTGAACTCCTTATTCTGCTGCTGCTGTTGCTGTACAGGTGGTTGAGTTGGTGGTACTGGAGTTTGTGGCGTTGTTGCCTGATTTCCACCTTGGCTATTTTGCTGTACTAGGACAGCCTGCTGTTGTTGTTGCAACTGCAACTGTTGCTGTTGCATTTGCTGCATGGCTACCGATTGCTGTTGCTGCTGCTGCTGTGCCAGGACCTGTTGGGCATTTGGCATACCCATGGAATTTGAACCAACTCCACCGACACCAACACCAAACTGTTGGGGGTTTACCAATCCTAAACAATATATTTTTAAGTACTTTTCAGCACCGCATCTGATCTACTATATGGAATACATAAAGGTTACAGAAAGAATGACACTTTTTAATACAATATTTATTCCTACAATAACTAACCACCTTGCTGAGGTCCCATAAGACCTGAAACCATTTGTCCACCACCGAACTGAGTTCTCATAGCTGACTGCTGTGCTGCAGGAAAGCCAGATGGGAATTGATGTTGTTGTCCAGCCATTTTCCCTCCTCGTTATACAATTATTCTGGTTGACAATATACCTAAAATAGAACATGATCCCAAAATTTGCAATAATAATACCCAAAGACCATAATTATTATGATATTTCAAAGTTATCCTGTAGAAGAAAGAACAATAAGGTTATGTTATCCTCAAAGTCTTCGATAAATCACGATTACTATAGTGAAAGAACATAAAACAAAATTGATTTACGACAATTATATTGTATTCCTTACAACAGTTGTTGCAATAGTATAATATTATGCTGTACACATTAAAAACGTTTAGATTTTCAGGTTAACTTACTATTCTACGAAGTATTGATCTGTACGTAAACCAAAATACCTTCTTCTCAGTATTGAATCTTCATAACACCGTATGACTAAAATAACTCAACGACGCAAAATCAGTAGAAGCAACATTATACCGTAACGCACGTGCGTAATACTTAAAATCTTCTGCTTGTAACACAATTCTTCTTGTTGACATCACAGCGCGCGGCCATTACTATTCGAGTGGGACTGGTAGGAGACTCATGAATACTTTCGACGCAAGTCAGTGTGCCACCGAAGGCCACCGACTTGACAGGCGGCAAATCATTTTTCAAAGTCACATTACACCATTAAACCATTAAAATTATACGGTATCAAATCAAAATAACTTCTTGTAACTGAAAAAATTGGTCATCAGTAGCCATTATAGGCTCAATTTTCTATGAGTCTTACACCAAATACTTATTGCTTATTCAAGCAAACTAAACAATATTTTTTTTATTCTCAAATTGACAATAATTTCCTGAATGTATAAAATCAAATTCATAGTTATGACATTATAGAATCTTCAACAGATTAACACAGACAATGATAATCAAATAGCTAGAGAAGAAATTTTGTAAAATAAAACATACTAGATAGATAACTGAAATAAAGTTTGACGGTATTCGAATAATGTTCAAACAGGAGATAAGGTCTCCTGGCCAAAAGGAAAATATATGCTAAAGATAGATAATGGTCCTCCACCAAGCACCTTGTCCATCCATGTGTATTCACATGGGGATGTATCTCTTCTTTTTTCCTTCCTTCTTTTTTTTCTCTTTTCTCTGGTGCGATGCGGTCAGTGTCGCCGGCTACACGAAACCAGTCAGTTCCCTGCGTATCGCATGTGTGGTCGACCCAAAACAGTCTGGTGAATATGGAGCGTAGTTCCTGTCGCACGTCGACACGATCCACGTCTTGCGAATATTACAAACTCGCCTTTATCGTTAACGTGCTTATCTTGCTGTTCGTTATCGCGAGAGCGGAGCAATCGACAGGAGAACAGGAAGTCGAAGGAATTCAGGACAAGCAACAATTCCAGGTTGTCGTACCGGAGAGTGGAGCTCGTGGAGAGTCCATTGATCCACCTCGAAGGAATTTCATTGACGGCAGACATTTTGGAAGACCTTACGATTCCGTGGACGTTAGTAGATCAGGAATAGGCAACGTCGCTAACGAAGAGAAAACGATAAAGAAATTCGATTGGTTATCTGCCCTTTCTAAAATAGCAAAGGTACAGTTATCCGACGAAACTCTTTGGAATTCGCGAGTAGCTGGCAGCGGAAGTGGATTGAAGTTTGACAACAAGATTTCTGGTAGCAAAGATCGCGAAGTCACGAGCAATCCTCGCAGTAAGGAAATCATCCAAGAAGATCGTAAAGTTCAGGAGACTAAAATTATGAAGAATTTCAAAGTGGAATTCAAGCCAAGGAAATTTCACTGTCATCCAATAAATGATATTTATATACCAACGGTGGAAAAGAAAATGCCGGCTCATGTCTGTAAACTAGGTGAAAGATCTTTTATACTTTCCAGCGAGAGATTCCTGGAGGACTACAGAGCCCACGTGGACGTTACCGTGGACGAAAGTACCTTTAAACGATTAGTCCCGAATTCCATGACTTCGAGAAGTCCTGGAGTAGACGTCATACCCGCCACGCTGGTCCTGAAATCTGAAGAGGACCACTACAGTATCAGGAAGCCAGGAATAATTCCTTGAGGACCAGGAAATGTTTCGTTACCAATAAAATTAATAATTGTATGCAACGATGAAACTTTGTATAAATGGTATATGTTCATGTATAATATATATATTTCACTAAGAATTTTTCCTATAAAAGTCATCTGGGAGTAACAAGTAATCCCAATTCTCCGTGCGTGTCCTTTTGAAATAAATAACGATATTGTTCCTTCGAGTGCGTCCATAAGTCCTAACTAGCGTAATATCCAGCCAACAGGACCCCGTCTCTCTTTTTTTTCTTTTCTTCTGATCTTTGTCGTGTCTCTTGCTTTGTTAAGGAATGGCACTGTCGCCTCGTACAGAAATAAAGTCCTGGGCGCTGCTACGATACTGAGGAACCTCCAAGGACTTCTGTTCAGCCTCACTCGACTGTTCCTCCAGATGTGAAACACGTTCGGAAAAGACGGAACCGAAATTCTCCGATTCATTCTTGTGCCGATCGTCCTCAGCCTGTTCTTCGGATCCTGACGTTTGCTCTGGGGATTCATCGTCCTCGGGAACCGGTTCCCTCGAGACGCTTCCGAATTTCTGTGCGGCACTGCTAGACTCTGAACTCACTGCAGATTCTACGGTCTCCACACTGGGAACAGGTTCTCCGGATACACTTCCAAATATCTGTGAAATATTATTGGAATCGGATTTTTCGGGTTCGTTCAAAGGATCCGATTCACTGTACAAAGAATCGAATTCCTGGATAGTGTCTTCATGCTGGAGGCTTTCAGAATCGGTGGACTTCAGTTCTTGACTCTCCTCTGTTTTGGAGTCTTCTTCCGTGTCTATCAATGCATTTCTCTCAGGAACAGGATCAGCAGAGACGGTACCAAAATTGCGAGCTGTATTGTGATACTGAGTAAGCTCAGCCGGTAATTCGGGATAATTTGGATTTGGATCAATTAATTCATTGGGTCTGAGTTCATCCTTCTCGATATCCACCTCAATCCTTTCGAAGTCCTCGCTCTTGTCCACTGGAGCCTCACTTACCTGGATGAATCATTCCTTTCGATCAGATTAGTTGATTAAAAGTCTGGACCGATTTCTCACGTGTACGATGAAGTGCTCACCTTGATTACAGCCTCCTTCGATACCGACACTGGCTTCGCTTTTGAGTCCTTTGGATTCTTAGCCAGGAGTCCGTCCACCGCACGATCATCCTGTTCGGTGATCTTGCTGACTTTTGGATTGTGCAATTCGTAGACGGATACCAATTTTGGGATGGGCACCTTATCGCCTTCTTCGCTGGATTGTTCTTGGTTCGATTTGTCACCTCTCGTGGGCTCTGACTCATTGGGCTCTAGGGAGGAGTCGTGATCCTCGTCTGGGTGCTCGAAGGAAGAAGAGTCCAGGACGTAGCCGGACTGTATTTTTGGAACGTTCTAAAAATTCAAATATTTTCATAGTGAATTTTATTTTTTGAAAATTTTCCTTATTT
This sequence comes from Cephus cinctus, assembly GCF_000341935.2. Classification (NCBI taxonomy): domain Eukaryota; kingdom Metazoa; phylum Arthropoda; class Insecta; order Hymenoptera; family Cephidae; genus Cephus; species Cephus cinctus. Next base: position 7,246 of record NW_014333378.1, read on the forward strand.
TTTGTCCTACCTTGTAAACGGCATGATTTTCGTTAAAAGCTTCGGCCAGTGCAGGGTTGATGTCCTCTAAGGGTTGATCGCCGTACCTGATGTAGACGGGGATGTAACCCGGAATACTTGGCAAGAGCTGTAGGGGTAGTCCGCCTATTAAAAATAATATTACCAGTCAACACGATATTTACATAAATCCATAAATACTAATTCCTAGTCACTTTCACACGAATGACAAAAGTCCCAAATTCCCAGGCTGGTTTCGCTTCTTGAAAAGTCACTTCACACCTCGTGTAACACTTTCGTATAAATTGAATCTACTCACTGGTATCGCTAATAAGACTGAAAAGGGAGGCCAGCAGGAAGATGGCCCCCGTTCCACGCAGCATCCCAGCAGCTTGCATCTTTGAACGGTACTGGGCCCCCCGTCTATGGGGCCCTCTCCTTTATATCTACGAGCCCCTACCCTCCCGCTGGAGGAGAAGGTCCCCTCGGGGTTCCATCCATCCCGTTAATATTCGAACAAAAAGGGGGAATCGCTTGGCTATTTTCAGAAGACGAACAATGTGAAAATGAGGGAAAAAATATCGGTGAACGTTAAACGAACCCACGGTCCAGAACGGATCATTTGAATCTGTCGTCAAAGAGTTTACGTGAAGTCTATACCGACGTGAGGCTGCTGTCAAAAGAAATAGAAAAATAAAGTAAAAACAAATCAACGAATTCGAAATGGAACGAATGTCTCTTTGATCTTTTAAAAGGCGTCATGAAGCAGCACCGGTACAAACCAGTGGCTCATCGGGAACAGTACTCCCGGCGCGATTGAAATTGAGAAAATTACAGGAAACTTTAAGTGGAGCTGGGACGTTTGAAATCAAAGACCATTTGCTATGAGGCTTCGGCGCCAGAATGCCGGTTGGATTTTGTTATCTGAGAAACCGGATTGATTCGAAGCCTTGAAGCATCGTCTTCCTGGTCTAGACCAATTTCGTTACTTGGCCAACGGGCTTGGTAAAATGCATGCAAAAGAAATGTCACAAGGCGACCTCCAGGTTCCAACGTACGTCAGGGAACAAAGGTCTGATTATGGGCTGAACTCGAAGCTAGCTCTGATCTTGGAGAATCTGAAGAATACATACCGACAATTCGCATTCGTTAGCGGAATTCAAAAAGTGACCTTCGACCGAATCATGTGGGCCTTACGAACTCGCAGGTATCGTACTGGCCTTTCGTAATGGCGATGACGATTGTGATCCATGTGAAAGTGAACCTGCGCCACAGCTGTGCCGAACGCGAGCTGATGATTCAGCCAGCCAACAAGAGCCGTGAGCACACGGAGGCGGAGCGCAGAACAAGATTCCCCAACCTGAGTTAGACGTTAACGCGATCGTTAAACATGGAACAGTAAGCTGGTCCTGGCGATTATTCTTGTGTTGACAAAGTTGAACGACCTCGATTCTTCGTTATATCCTTTTTGCCTTCAGATTTCTTTGGCCAGGAGAGAAGAGAAGAGATGGAGGGAAGAGAATATAAAAGGAAAGATGGCGACTCGAAGGCAGTCACGAAATCGCGCTCTTTCTTTAGAGAATCCATTTTATTACCGGTCATTCCGCCAAGATCGCCCATGGACCAAGCTGTAATCCATGATCCTTTCACGGAAGGCTGAACAAAGCAGAATCCCAGCACTAGAGAGAAGCGACCACGGGAAAGCCATATAGGCATATCAATAAGAACAGGTAAGCGAAGATGAATATATGTATATAAAGATGAATGCTCATCCTGTTTTTGTTTTAGATTAAAACGGGAGTCTCGTCAAAGATAAGCATTACGCACGAGCGCTCTAGGCAGCTAGGCTGATGCTTGGATAAAGTCTAGCGTAGCGTGAGCACGTGCAAAGAGATCTTAACCGAGGTGAAAATTAATGCAAGTGGCTCTGGCTACTTTAGCAAGGTTAAGGCAGTTAAGAGTTAGCTAACGAGCTCACCGACTCCGAGCTACCGTTAGATGTTTTGCTTTTTTACACTCGTACACATCATCTCGTCAAGTGAATTGCGCTCCAGTTGCCACACCGATATTATTCAGCATAAATTTCATCCTTTCGATCGAAGAACGACGAACTGCCCACGCTGGAATAATTTGGCGACCCGTTAACGCTAGTGGGATATAGGATTTTCTATCTTCAATGGAAAAATTGGAAAAACCTCAAGAACCTGTTTGTCCAGCGACTGGTTATCAGATCCGTTTCCTACTGATTAATAATAAGCAGCATCCTCTGTCTCTCCTTGTGCTATGACAGCGTTCGAACAAAGATTCGCCTAGGACTCTCAACTTCTTCGTGGTTATAAATTTGTGAAATTTGGATTTTTCCTCGTGGGCTCCGTGCATGGTGCGACGAACGATGAAAGGATCTTCTGGACCAACTGGAAAGTACAGAAGGACGATCGAAGTGAATCTGCCAAAGGAGAAGAAAAACTGGAGCCTGTTCATCCGAGTGAAGTTCCTCTCTGGAATAAAAGAAAAAATCTAGTAAACTCTCATGGACCACGGAATCGATTTCCGCGTGTGACCAATGGCCTTTGTTCACAAAGTCACGTAAATTTTTTCCTCTGAAAATGCTCTGTACCGCTAAGCAAACACGTTCCTTAGTCTAATTCTTGTGCCGGTGGCAAAGGATTCAGGAGTGACAACAATGTGACCTTAGCTGTTACACGTATGTCTGCGCTTCACGAGCTACGTGCTGCACGTTACATGCTCTTTTACGAGTTTTCACTCTTTTACGATAGTCCCATAGAGCTAATAGCTCCCGTCACAAGGTCGAACTTCATCGATGACTGACTGGTTCATAAATCCTGGAAAACTGGAAAATATTCACCTTCTGTCTATGCCCGATAAACACTACGGCGTATAAGCAGCTTGCGAAAGTGCAGCACGTTATGAAACTAATTCCCTTCAATTAGATTAAGCGTTAACTGTACAATTGTAGTCGTGAGAGAATATTTATAGAAAAATTCTTTAAATTCTTGTAGCAGTCTCTAAGTATCTATAAGTAGCCAGATGGATACCTGTACTATTATTACAATGAGTATACATATAGTCATTTCCTAGCTATCATATCTAAAATCACAATGTATCCTGGGTGAAAGGTCAGGAACATTGACTGGAGTCATAGGAAGAAGCTGGACAGTTGATCACCGACAGGTTTTAGTCATATGCAATCACGGAGCGAGTCTATGTATCGGTATACCATGGCGAGGCTTAAAATTGCGTCACTTTCCATTTTATACCGCATACCGATCAACCTGTTAGGCTGCGCGATCATTAAGTCATCTTTTACCTCTGAGAGGAAGAAATCAACTATTGATTTTTAGTTACTTAGGTAGAATCAAGTATAAGATTTTATACACAAAAGAATCACGCTCAACCTCTTGACAGATTGATTGCTCAATTTATCGTATTATCGGTATCTATCAATTAAATTTTATTTATCCCGTCCAATTATTTTCGAATGGATTTTTTTATTTTGGGATAAAGTATAGCAAATTGAATATATAAATTTTACGGTCAGTCGCAATGGCTTTTTAATGTCCCGCGCACTGGTGCCATAACGTGTCTATCCAGTACCTCGTTGTAATAACGGAGCAGGATGGGCCTATTGCAATCTAGGGCGCGTAACATTGCTAATCAAGGTCGACGGTCAATTGGTTCCCAAGTTACTACCGTAATGCACAGAGTTTTCGATTTTCTCGTGACTTCGTAGAATCATGAGATCTCAGACGCTGCGTAGAGAATCATGCGTGCTAAATGACCTGCGCGAACTTGGAACCGGTTCCTTTCAGCGATGTATCTTTGCAGTTACAATTTACCACGTGTATCTCGTTGCTACAGTAACGCAAAGTAAATGCTGCTCGTTTTAGGATCGTTACACGATAATTCTCACGATTCGATCGGATACACTCTTGTCATTAAAATGATCCTAAAAGGCTCTCGACTGGAATATATTATACAATGTAATCCAAATGTACAGTTGGTCAATTAGTCACTCGGCTATCTTGATCAATCTCAATTTATTCCTGAATGGTACACATATCACGGGAACTGTAATTAAGTTGATAAGAACCGGGATCGGCTTGTTAACGACTTCGAATTTGTTACATAAAAACGATGAAAATAATCTCGGATACATAAAATTATACCCGGATGAAAACTACGTCCAGACCTTGATGATCCTGATGGACGTCATTCAACGGTCCCTCCGGGCCTTATTGTCCAATGAATCATATCCGAAGTCTCTTTTGTGGGTTACATTATTCATCGACAAATAATCAATCCTATTGATCGGTTTTCAATGCTCTACGCCTGTTCCGTGAGTTCTCCGTGAACAAGGATCTTCACGTGCCCGAAGGCAAGCTGGTAAAGTTTGTTTTACACGAAGATCACTTTTTACTACGTTCTCTCCGGTTCGCCCAGTTTTTCCAAGATACTCCAGCACATGCCGTGTATGTTTCTCTGTGCTCCATTATATCTACCTTCTATAAACCAACCGATCTCCCCACTCTTGCCAAGAGTTGAACGACCGGAAAAGGAACCCTAAGAAAAATTCAGACTCCTTTTATTATCTGGACCAGAACGATATTCGCAGATTCTCTTCTCATTCTCTGTCTCTGACCCGTCGACACGCAAACCCACATTTTCCATAGGCCTTCCTATCTCAAGGGGATCCTGATCATCAGAGTCATCATTACAATGTCTCAATGACTAGAGGCATACACGTATACTACCACCCAGGATGACGAAGTAAGTCGGCCATTACTGGTACCGCAAATCAAAATAAAAATTGAAGTTTCGTCTCGGACTAACTTGCTGCCAAACGGCTTCAGATTTCTCAATCCGTCCCTCTGAACTTGCACTGGGACTGAGATTAGGCTTCGCTCGAAAATCCAGCATGAACTCATTTCTTTTTCTACCTATTTGGTAAACACGCGCCCATTTTTATTCCTCTTTTCAACGGGCCCCTATTTACTCCCAAATCAGGCCCCTCTGCCCCCTGCGTACACGGTACTCGAATTCTTGGACTTTTTGAACGACTCCTGGACGGAGATGCGGTCGACTCATTTCGGCAGGGAATTCGTTCCGTGCGAGCTCAGGAAAATAAAGAATCGGAACGTTACCGTTAGCTTCACCCAACGAAGGCCCATGATTATGGGAGCGCGGACGTTACCAACCGCTCTTGGTACTTGTGGTATCCCTGCCGATGCTCTTGGTGCCACCTTACCTGCTCCTCTGCTCTTCTGCTCCACCTTGGTCCTTGGGACTGGCTAGCTGCTCTACCTGTTCTACAGTATTTATAGAACAGATCCTGGAATCGCGATGTAGGACATCAGGCGGATTTCTGTCTTGCCGCTTCGAAGAAAATTTCGTTAATCTTGCCGGAAATGATATTATTATTTTTCCTCTTTGATACGGTACAATCTTTATTAATGCAGGTCAGTTTTTCAACCAGTCACTGAACCATGCAGGCGCGTCACGTTTTGCTGATGGTAATGAGGGTTCCTCTGTACTTTCTACTGGGACTGTTATGATGTTTATGTCGTTCTGTACTTTGAATTTTTCCATTGCTACCTCAGGCACTTTTCCAGCGAACTGCTTTTACGTATTTCCTGGATCTCAATTTTCTGCCCTGGGCTATTGGATTTCGGGCCCACGACTCTTTCACTGAGAATTACTCCACTCGGCCTAATGTAATGATCGGAAAATGTTTGATATATAGATAGACATTTCCGTGACGGTTGCTTAACGAGTCGACGTCATTTTCGAATATTCACCAGAGCGACGCTCGCCTATATATTAGGCGGCTGTCAAATTTGAAAAGCATTAGTTTACGAAACTTAGAACCATGAAGTTTCTACTCCTGGGACTTGTCTGCGTGTTCCCATTGGCCGTACTTGCCAGTGGGTCTTCGGCTTCCGCTTCTAGCAGTGCTTCCAATACATCCGGCGGACAACATGGTAATTAAAATTTTTTTCTCTTCTCCTCTAATACGCGATAATTAAAATAGCTGATTTACCGTTTCGTTGAATTAATTGGATGCCTTGTTGCAGCAGGAAGTGCAGCACAGAGTTTTGCTGCAAGCTCAGCCGATGCTGCCAGCAACGGAGCTCTGGCTGGTGCTGCCGGTGGAGCGTTTGGGTCAGTCTACAACGGAAATCCGTTTTTGAACGGACAAGGAGTTCTCGAAGGATCCGCCTCAGGCTCCAGTTCCTCGAGTTCACGGTCCGCATCTAACGCTGAGAGTTCTTCGTCGTTGAACTTCGAAGGATCTTCGTCAGGATCTAGTAATCTTCTTGGAGTTCTCAGTGGTTCAGTTACAACCGGAAATGCTGGAGCGAAATCGAATGCTCATGCCAATTCTAACACTCAGGTTAACGCGAATGCCAATCAGCAACAGCATGGAAATCATCAAGCTGGCGCAATTGCCAACGCAAATGCTCATAACAATGCTCAGGGCTCCGAATATCAGAATAATCAAGGCAGTTATCAACAGAATCAACAAGAACAGGCCAACGCCAATACTTTGACCCAGCAAAGTGGATCCCAAATTCAGGGTTCAGGTGCCATCACTAATGCTGGCCACAGTGAGATTAAAGGGAAAAATCAGAATCACGGAAATGACAATCTCAAAGGCAAAATCACTCATTATGCTCAAAGTGGGCCGGTCGTTCACATAGTTTACGCTGACAATGATCAGTCCAATAACGCTGATGGTGCTAATGAGGGTTCTGGATCTACCGATGCTGCTGGATCTGTGGCTTCTCAGGTGAGTTCAGATATATCTAATGTTGAACTAAAGGTTGAAATTTCGAACTGAAAAAATTTAATACCTGGAACCTTCTTTTTTGGTACAGGGTCAAGTTGGCAATCAGGCATCTCAGTCCCTTGGAAATGCTGCATCAGGTATTTCCGGTAATACCCAGGGCTCTTTGAATTCGAATGCAGGACACACCGCCACTTCTGCCAGCAATGCTAACTCTAATGCCAATGCCAATGCCAATTCTAATGCCGGTGATGGTTTCGCAACTGGTAGTAAATCAAGCAGCTCGTTCGGTGCAAATGGAAATGCTGCAGCCTCCGCAAACGCTGGCGCCGCCGCATTCTCAGACGCCGGTGCGGCTGGATCTGCAGGCGCTACTGCTCAGGCAGCATCAAATGACAAAGCAGGTGCATCCGGAAGTTTCAAATTGAACGCAAGTTCTAGCCACTCCGAATCATCTAGTAGCAGCTCTTCTAATTCCAACAGCGAGTCCTTCAATTATCAATTTAAATTATGAATAATGTAATTTTGAAATTTAAAAAAGGAACTTTATTAATTTTTTATAATGCATGTAACCCGATGTCGATTCATCGATAATCCAATAAATAAATAAAAAATTAACGCTATTTATTCAACAATATATCGGTTTATTATCTGTTTAAGATAATCTTATAAACAGTTTCTACATAATAAACACTTAACGAGTATTGACAAACTTCATTCTATCGAAGCTTGTGATATTACAAATGCTTTCCAAACGTTACTTTCTCTGAGACTGTTGCGATCATTATTTTCGAAATCACTTTCCCCTGAAACAATCACGGGTTGCTTAGTTTTATGAATTTCTTGGAAAATACAAATAAAATTCCTTACCAAGACGATGCGGAGGCCGAGGCTTGTGCGTATGCTCCACCTCCACCTCCACCTCCACCACTGAAAAGTAAATTGTGGATTTAGATAAATATTATTAATAAAAAAATCTTAAACCAATCCACAATCATCTTACCCTCCGCAAACGCTACAACTTGAGCCGCCATACGAAGGCTGATGATAATGTTCACCACCACTTGGTTTACTATAGCCGCCGCTATATGGTACTATAGAAACTGGTATCACTGCGATAGGTATACCACCACCGTAACCACCGCCTCCGCCATAACCGCCGCCACCATAGCCACCTAAAAAAAAAATCACGCATGATTTTTTTAAATTTTTGGAAGAAACGACTTTTTATTTAAAAAATATTAATTCTGTTGATTGCACCTTTGCCACCCTTCTTCTTACATTTTAGGCAACGCTTCCTTCGGATCTTCTTCAACTCAACCTTCATCTTCCCTTTCATCTTAAGGTCCTTCGTATCAGGATTAACGAACTTCGTTTCTCCACTCTCTTCAACAATCCTTTCGACTTGATATCCTTCGTCCTCCAGGTCCTTGGCAAGACCATCCAGGCTACGTGGTTCTTCTTCATCCTCGATAACCAACAATACCGATGCTAGTGGTCCTGCCAAAAAGTTTTAAGATTAGACTCAGAGTCTTCTACATGAACCTTCAAGGTTTAAGTGTACCTACCTATGATTTCCGGTTCCTCTTCAGGTACCAGACTTCCCTCCTCCCCGTCGGTCGAATTTGAAGTTGTATTCTTCACCGCGTAAAGATTTATGAGATAAACAAATCCATGATGCTCGTCATCTCCCACTAGGGGTGGCTTCAAGTCCGTAGCAAGTGTGATATCGTCTACAGAAGGTACAGTGGTCTCTACAGGAACAAAAATTTTATAAAAATACCACCTTTACCCCAATATCAAAATAATATATGATAAATCTTTTCCAGACAAACTTACCAAGCTCGGTTATTAACGGAGCAGCAGCTGTTAGCGAGACAGTGGAGATGAGTAGGAAACTCAGTATCCCGATCTTTGTCATTTTATCTCTAAATGCAGATCCAGTGATCCGCTGCTGCACTGCGCAAGGATCTTTGATTCAGCCGCTTTTATAGCGAACGATTCTTCCACACGTATAATACCTGGAAAGTTGCATAACTGGAGAATCAGGTAAATAACTATACATACGAAGGCTGATCAATTGTCGTCGTATGGTTAGCAGAGTCGAGTATAACTATTATTTCAAGTTTAACATTTTTCTTTCAGTCACTAAAGCATTTCTACGTGGGACACCCGGTATGCATCCCAGGTCGGCCGTCGGTTCCATCCACAGAGTTTCGTGCACACGGGGAATGACGGTTTGCGGTTTTCACAGTGCACCATATGCGGTTCAGCAAACATCATCAGGCCCTGCGTTCACCGACTTGCAATTCCGAGGAGAAGTTCACGTTCCAACTTACATGGAAGCCAACAGTGAAGCACCTTGTTTTAGTTTTAAGTGCGAGAATGACGTATTCAATTTTTTGTGACTACGTCACTCTACATGCATTTGGATGCACGTCACGTGGCTGATGCTTCGCCACTCCTTGTTACTTTATTCGAATCTATAAAATAATTGTCTGCCTCTTCATCGCGATATTTTGTATTTTCGATAATTTCCATTTATTTTATTCTACAAGAGTCCTTCGGCTAGGGCAATGACAAGTTTAATTAATGAAATAACTCTAACGATGTTTCTTCTTGTAATCTACGCAAGAACTCTTCTTCCTGCTGACTGTAGAATGTTAATACCATTTAGCCTTGAGTATCTGTGTGAACGTAATGATATTCTATAGTACCATGATTACTTTTGTGAAAGAAATTATAAAGCGAGAATATTCCATAGGAAAACGTGCCTAATGATGATTGCGATAATGGTCATTTATTAGAAAATAAAAAATACGGCACGTAGAACCTCAGAGCCCGGTACACTACACTCTGTCAATTTTTTTTTAGTTTTTAGAATGTGAACCACGGAACCCTCTTCGTAACAGCTCCATGAGAAACTTAGTTGTGAGAAACCAAGACGTTAAAACGCTAGAGCCTAATTATCTCGAACAATAGGTTCATTAAAATTTAATAAGATGCATCAGAAGATTTTCAATTCTCCCTGGTTTTCTATACCAGGAAATCGATCTCGCCAATGCCTAATCGACTGGCCATTATTTCAAATTATGGATTAAAAATATATATTTGTAGAACGTCTATAATTAATAATCATTGTTTATCGATTCACCAGTTCCTGGATTCTAAGTATCTATATAAGTGTTTACGTTTATTCTTACTCTCTTACCGATGTCTCAGCATCGCTGCAGTGCAATGAATCGATCATTTAATCATCCTGTAGAATAATCTCATTCAGCATTTACGTTCAAGACAATTTATTCTTGACATAAAGAGAAACGAATGTGCATCCAAGAGCAGGGCCAGTCTGCTTGCGTCGCATGATTTTATTTTCATCCCTGTATACTGTCCAGTTGCAGTTGCATACAGGATCTGAGCTCAGAGATTTTTCCATGACGATTAAATCGAGCAGAGAAATACAACGTCCTGCGCATCATTAACTGTTTTGTATGCATATGTACACTTGCAGTTACAGTTTCCTGAACGATTATACCTATACGATGAATTAAGCAATATAAGTTCTTCCAGAAAAAGCACAGTATTATTAGACATTGTTTTTGAATACACAAAATATTATTTTTAACTTGCCGTAGAATAGAGGTACGTGCCTGCTAGTCAATTGCGTCTGTCACGTGTATATGAATAATTGAATAATGTTAATGTAAACTTTTTGTTTTGTACGTACATAGACAGTTTAATGTTTCAATATGATAAACATATTAATCTCTCTTTTAGGTGAACTGTGGACGTTGAGCTGTTTCTTTTAAGTATTGCCGCCTACGAGCTGCAGGGTAAGTCAAAATATGATAAGATTAATTTTTAAGTGATTTAAGTAAACATGTGTCTATTACGTAATATTTATCCATGTACAATATTGTGAGTCAACATTGGACTGTGTAATCTATACGTACAGCGATTAGTTTGAGAAAATGTAGCCGTAGGCTAAATTTCCAAAAAGCGAAATGCGGAAACACCGCGTGTGCTGATTATGTCAAAAAGAATGCAGTCCAGCGATGCACCGGTGCATCCAGTGCATCGATCGAGTGCAGGTTTATTACCGATGCTCGATAAGAGAGCAGTCGATGAGTTCGTTGACTGAGTATGAATAGGGGAGACATGCCCGTATATTTTGTGCCGCGCGATTCTGATATTTAAAATGTATATCTATATATAACATTTTAATGGCTAAAGCCCATCTGTAAGGGTCTTGAAACCCTCGCTCGCGTGACACCATATCCCATAAGATGTCCAGCCTCTTCAGTGAACGGTTCGATCGAACGTGTCGGTAAAGAAGATTTGACCAGTCACCTTATTACCATAGCTTCTCCTAGATGTCACTGTGGATTCAACAATGGGATTCAGCCTACGTTTTAACCTTCACCTTACTCAACCTTCACCTACTTATCCGGATTTACTTGGCCGGTCTTATGTCGACTTCGTCGCGCCAGCGTATTGCATATATGTTATTGAAATATACATGACTTAATATTACACAAACAGTCCGAGAGAAAAGTTTTAATTTCGTTCTTATTCGCAAAATCAAGTTCTCCTATTTTTCTCTCATTCTTTCCTGCGTGTATTAATAATTATAATAAACACTGGCGTTCATTCATCACTTCACCGTGAACACTAATTTACCTAGAAGCTAATTTCTTAGAAGACCATTCACTGCCAATAGGACGGTCGGTACAATTAAAATGATATTACGTAACTTGTTTGTAATTACCGAGGTTTTTTAATTGGCTAACGTCTTTTATTTCTTCAAGGTGCAAATCACTCATCTTGATTTTGCGAGTCGGCAGACTCGCAAATTCTCACGACTTCTTGAACTTTTCGGAACGATCTTCATATTAAATAACTTGGATGACTGCTGTACGTTCGTCTGATTAGCATAAATATTTTTAGAACATTTAAAAAAGTCAGCTATAAAAATGAATAATCTTGAATATAGATAAATAATAAATTAATTAAATATCAAAAAGTTCAGCCACGGAATCGCTAATTTCCGTGATAATAGTATCAATTGGATTTCTGTTCTTCTTCTTTGCTCTGTTCTCTTGGTTGTCCCTTGCCGGCTGGCTCCTGACAAACTCTCTTGGAATATCTTGATTCCTCTCAGCAGGAAATCTGACGAAAGAAACGGAACCTGCATTTGCAGTACCGTGGACCATTCCAATTCCACTGGCCTGATTGTTAACTTGTCCTCTCGAACTTTCTCCCCTATTACCGGAAGCTGCACTGCCCACAGATTGTCCGTTTCCTTGGGAGCTTCCGGAAATTGCACTGGAACTGAAACTTGCATCAGTTTGTCCATTGGCGTTTTGCCCAAGTGCTGCCGAGGCACCCTGTGAGAATCCTTGGGCATTTCCCGATGTCTGGACTTGATTCGAGGTTGATGAAAATGGGCCGTTAGGTCCATTTTGACTTTGGGACGACGATTGACTAAAAGAAAATCCATTTCCCATTGACGACGCACCGGAACTCGCGGATGCTGCCGAGATCTGTACTTCGGGTCTCTCGTTGGCCAAATTATTTCCGCAAGCGGAATTTGAATCGTAGTAATTTCCAAATTTCGAATTTGAAGCCTGTCGACGTGATTCTGAATTTCCGCAATTTCTCACCGGCCAGACTGGTCTCCCTGGTCGTGGTCCACGCTGTCCGTGATTTAGGACGTGAATCTCTGGCCTACGGTTTTCCCATCTACCATTTGGCTCGACTTCAAGTCGAATTGGTCCTCTGTGATTATTCGCCACCCATTTCTGTGGCCGCTGACCAGTGACGAATGTCGGGTTATTCGATGGCACCGATGATGGTCTTCGATGATGACCAAAATCATGGACCTCGTAATTGGGACCAATATTGGTCCATGTTGGTCTACCTTGTCCATGTCCAGCGTTTTGAAAAGCCGTCGATTCCGCACCGGATGACGCTTGCCCATTTCCTGCAGCAGATTGAGCACCGGATGCTGCGCCAGATGCAGAATTTCCAACGCTAGACTGCGCACCACTTACAGCCTGTCCATTTTCAACTTTTCCATGAGACGAAGCATTCGCATCTCCAATACTGAACGAATTGCTATTGGCCTCGGAAGTACCCCCGAATAACGGGTGATTCAAATTGAACGCATTAGAATCCGCAGCGGAAATTCCAGAAAGTCCCGCAGAAAACGAAGCGGATTGACTAGCTGAAAGAGCCGATCTACAAAAAAAAAAAAATAGTCAATTCGTAAAATCTGTTTTGTTTCCCTCTGAATAAAAAGGCCTGTTCACATGAATAAACGTACCCTCCGTTTACAAGGGATCCTTCGGCCTGACTCGCACTCTGCGACAGACTTAGACCATCGCGATTCCCACCGAGAGTCAAAGAGTGCGAATTCCTGTCGCCAGCGCTCAATGAAAATGTCGCTGAAAATGGAAGAAATCTGGCCTGTGGCGACGAATCCTTAAGGCGGCCTTTCCCAGCCGGCTCTGGCGTCAATTCCGGCGGCGTGTTCCAACGCCTCTCGTCCTCTTCGTTGAAGTGGATACGATCGTCTATTGAAAAATGAAAAATTAAAAGAAAAACAATTTATTCATATCTGCATGGTAATACTGCGCGTTAAATATATTTTGATTTGTCATCGGACTTTATTTAAGTTTGCTACTCCGCGACACTTGTACCAACCTATTCTCGCGTCATCGCTTGTTTTTCATCGCGAAATACTGGTTCGCCTTTACCTTTAAATGCAACTTCTACAGTCTCGAGAGACATTTCTTCGCGACATGCGGAGTCTGACACTGACAGCAAAATCCACGTGGGCATTTTTGACAGCTCGTTAACAAGTATGTATACACCAATGATATTTTATTATTACGTTGCGCCTCTGTGATTTTTGATGATTAATGATTCTTACCCGCGTACGAGATAATCCACGTCACTGATAAGACACAGAATATTATCTTGACTGTACACTTCGCCATGACTGAATCAGGTCTGAGCGAAGCGATCGGAAGCCCTGCTCTTTTTTAACAAGTGTACTCGACCTTAACAGACCTTATTAAGATGCGTGCTGCGTCTCGCTATGTAATGGCTTATTCGTTATTGCCGTGCAGTCATCCGATCACGCGTCTTTAAGAAATCGATACTGATCGGTTTGGCATTTTATTGATCTTTAGACTTACCTTTACTCGCTACGTGGGACGACGGTTGATAATTATTTTCGAAAATTCTCAAAGCTTCGCTGGGATATCATTTCATATAGTACTCTTTCCCCCATTGACGGACTTTGCAACTGTGGAAATTAATTGGCAATATTTAATCGATGCTATTGCATACTGACAATGAGTGACGATCGAGGTCCTTGAGGATTCCCGAAGCATTATTGTGACTGGGCTAAGGCTGACTTAGGTAACTATTTATTCGGAATTGATAGACATGAGTGGACTTGGATCCGGGTTCAATTATTATTGTATATTCAATTGTTACGATATGGGGAATTAATAATTGCTTCGCTTAGTTTCGATACATTTATTTACGTATATATAGTATATTTTATATCACACGACGTACAGTTCTTCCTTTCCATTGGGAAGGATTGAGTTACATAAAAAAAAAAAATTTTGAATTCAATAAATCGTAATAAAATTTTCATCTATCCTAGAATCGTTAGTCATTTATTTCTTTAGGGGGCTCTTCCGGTTTCTTCTCTTCGGTCTCTTCCGGTCCTTTAATCACTGGTTTTTCGGTACCATCGTCCTTCTTCTTATCGGTTGTATTCTCTGTATTTGTCACAGTAGGAGAACTGACACTTGGTGTGGATGGGACTTTATCCTTTTGGGGTACCTCTTCCTTTTCACCCTGCTTGGCAATCGTCGGGACACACGTTGGCTTCTCCTCCTTTTTTGTTTCCGGGCAGGGAGCGCATCCTTTGGTTGTAGGACCTGTATGAAAAATCTTGTCAGCTTCCGCCACCAGAGGATTCGATTTAATTTGTTTATTGAGCGACTCGAAAAACGCGTAAGGAGTGTTTTTCTTATTTTCATTAGTCTTCTCTAAGTGAGTGAGCGTTTTAAACAAATTTTTATTTTTTTCAAAATTATGAAGTACGTCATGTACTTTTTCAAAATCTTTCGATAACTTTATATGCTCCATGCGTGTTCCATTTTTTTCTTTATCATTCGACAGAAATTCACCAAGGATATGATTAGGTTTGACAGGACCTGCTTGACCGAAGCGAAGAGCGCTTTGATCATCAGTATTTTGAGTAGCATTTTGATTTCTAAGAGATACTTCAGTATCTTTAATTTGAGGTCCCTTAGAATCAGGACTAGCAGGATTACTGTAACTACTTGCGAGACCTTTCCAATTAACCGAAGGATCCTGGACACTGCTTTTGTTATTATCAGTAAGGACCGGGGAAGATTCTTTCTCTTGGTGGAAATTCTGATAAGATTCCTTCGGAGGTTCAGGAAAATTGTTTCCTTCGGTTGGATTAGTAATCGGCACTAGAGCCCCGAGATTCGATTTAGGCAGCATAATCGTATTAGTCGACCCAGTGTTAGTCTGGTCCTTTCCATAATCCTGAGATATTTTAGTAAGAGGATCGTTAGTGATTAAGACGCGTGAAGTGTTCTGGGATACCGGAAGGCGCTTATTATTTTGATCCTTGCTTTCAATTTTCAAAAAACTTATCTCCTCTCTCGCGCTCTTTTTTATATCCGAGTTTCCAAAATTCTCCAAAGACCCCAAAGACTCATTTTCACTGGATCCAGAATCATCCGTAATTTCGTGAGCCACGTTTACTTTTACCGATTCCATGGATTCCGAATCATTACGATTCTCTATCGCGTTTGTTCTGCCCCCAGTTGGCTCACCCTGTTGTAATTTCTTCATCAGCTCCACAAGTTCCTTTTGCTTCTTCTCCAGGGTATCTAACCTCTTCTTGATCAAGGTATCCTCGTCGTCCTCGTCCTTGAAGAAGCTCCAAGAGAACGGAGGCAGGGATCTGGATGATCTTGAATAGAACCAATCGGACCTGGGATCATTTTTGTTAATCTCGTATTGTTGCTCCGAATACAGTTGAGGTCGGATGCTGCGACGGTCTCCTGGATTTCCTAAAATTCGCACAGTACTCAATTTTCGAAATTTACCTACAGTCTCTTCAATTTTACCTTAAATTTACTAAACAAGCGTAACTTACCCATGATCTGGGTCCATTGCACCATCAGGCCTAGGACAGCGAGATACAGCACTGCCTTTAACATCTTACCCAGTGGATTCAGGTGCAGCAATTGTCAAGCTCCAGACCTAACTGAGGTCCTGGTGCATCCCGGTACAGTATATATACCATCAAGGTGCACTAGGCATTACTGGATAACCATTAGGTTAATGGGAGGGCCCTATCTGAACCTATCTCCAAGTGACAGGGTCCAGTCCCGTTAGTGCATTGTGGGTCCCGCTCTGTAAACTGACTCGGGCCCCAAAAAGTCTTCAGCTTACTTACTTACGTTAAAAAAGAAAAAAGAAGAAAACAAGCTACCCAAAAATTTCATCCACCATAAAACTCCCTGGTGGACCTTAGAATTCCTCAAGAGCTTCTAGACGCTGTTTACCGGGGTCAAGGACCCCGAAGTTGATCCTGAAGAATGATTAGAAGTGTCCAACCGTATATTTCCTATTCACATGAGACTCTTCAAAGACCACTGACCAAATCCTCTTTGGTTAACGTCAGTCTCGGGAGACCCAGAGACTGGGACAAGTGTTAGTGAAGTTTGGTCGAGCATATTTTTTTCACTTTTTCTTCTCTTTATTATTTTTTTTAATTATACCCCAAAAACCGGTCCCACCCGAAACGCTCCAAATCGTAGCCAGCGCTACTACCGTCGGCTTTTATTACCGTCTTGAAAAACAATGAATTAGTCGGTTTCCACAAGTGGAAGAATCTTTCGGGGAAGGTAAGCAACTTTCGAGTGGGTATTCCCGAGGTGACGTCAGCTAATCAAAACAATAACTTATCTACATATTACGAGTTGATTATTCCACCGATTAGTGCGCGAGGCTACGATTATGTAGCCATACGTGATTCCTCATATGATTTGGGACACGCGGTGGGAGTAAATTATTAATTTATTCTTTTTTTATCACGTGGGGTAATGCCCTGAACAGTTTCCCACGTGGGTACAACTTTCTTCTAACTATCCGTGTCTTGGCTCTACGAGTAAGTTTTATTTGTCTTTGAAATATCGAAGACGGTTTTACTTGAAAAAAGAAATTAGCATGATTTTCTAAGACCAAAAAAAGTAGTAGAAGATCACGAGTTTATGAGATTCCACGAAGCTTACTCAATTGGCATCAATTTGTCGATCGCGAGAGATAAGCGATTGATCGATTAAATTGATCGATAGAATTGCTATTGCTGATTATCGAGGTCAAAGGCAAACAAATTATTTACCTAGTTTACTAGTTACTTACCGTGAAGTAAATCAATTCCTGTCACTTATTCACCCTACTATCCACTTATCAGTTAAAAAGATCGATCATCTCGAACGAACCAGGATACGTGATTTCAATCATCAGGAATCATGTCACGATCTCTCAGGTGTATCATCCTTAATAACAATCATGATTTCTCGTGGATATTAAATGAGGAATTATGAAAAAAAAAAATCTATCAAGTTATAAATTTTTGATAAACAGTAAAATATTATTTGATTTTCATCGGGTGACGTTTGTATGAAAAAGTATTAATGACAGTAAAAAAAATTAATTATACACAAGTCTGTAATCAACCACGTGTCATTAACCGATTATCCACGCTCGATTAACGATCTAGATATCCATGGCTTTGATTTTATTCCTGAATCAGTTATTCTTTTTTTATTTTTCATTTTTTCTTCGTCTGCACGACTCTCCAGTCATAGGGTAATTCCAGGATGAAATTAGCACGGGTCTGTCAGTCTTATATTATACTAATGACACGCGAATTCCCTTGGATGTTTTTCATTGGCCAATTTAGAATTGGTCTTATCTCCGAATGATGATCGTGAGAAAGGATCGTCTCATCTTGACGTTTCCTACGTCTTTGCCTGGGCTGACCTTGGCAATGATCTTGTAACGATTATAGCTCTCGGAGATGATGTCGTCATTCGAAAACGTTCCTCCTATTTAAATACCGAATGCCGGCTGTATTTATTAATATGATATATTATCAGTCATTTCTCAGAACATCAAACTCCACTTGTGATAACCTCGTGCAGATAAAATACAAGTATTTAAAAAAACATAAAAAATCTTTCCCTTGAAACTTCCAAGAATCTCTTATTACATCTTCTTATCTAAATCGATCTTGTGTCAGCGTATTAATTCATATGATATCACACGTATGTGTGACTGCAGTAACGTGAGCGTTAAATTATTTATTTACTTTGCAAATCGCATGATGTGTTCGACCCGAATCATCCCGTGTGTACATATGTCAAAAATAGTTATTAAAAAACTTGAGAAGAGGTTTGGGTCTTACAGTATGTGATCGTGTGTGACATGTGTGTAAAGCGTAGGAGGGGACTGATAATAAATCGCGTGTACAGTCAGAGTCACGTTTCTTTTCGGTAAGGTATTTCCTACGTGTAACTTTTGAGGAGCGAAGGAAGATAGGAAATTGAGGAAAAAACAGAAAGAAGAAAGAAATAGATAACGATGTTATCTGGGGGCAGATGAGTTTTATCTATATTTATAGCCTGTTCCCGGAAAACAAACTGGACACGTAATTGTCGAAATATGCGAAAAAGTATAGATTATCAAAATTCGATAAGGAGGGTTCGCACGAATTTTTCAAAAAACTCAATAATCCATGGCGCGACGACTGTCGACCGGCATTTTCGAAAATTTTCAAAGCGACGACCGTGCTCGGCTTAATTTGAAAATGAGGAATTTGTGAAAATTACGGAAAAGTTTTTACACGAAGAAAGTGTCGATCAGCTGATATATTCTTTCGAATCTTTTTTTCCAGTTTTATTGACTTTTGGGCCCAAGGCCGTAGAGGGGGGGAAGGGGCCCGATGGGCGTTTCTTGACTCTCGGCGATCGATAGGTGACTGTCGGCTTGTGTCGAGAGTAGTTTTTACCACGGTACATCGCATTCCGAAGATCCGCGAGGGAGAGCCTGGAGGCTACAACTCGAAGCCATCCGAATCCTATATAAGATGATCGCGACGCCTTCGAACTTAGTCATTCTCATACGAACTGCGCGGCTGCAAAGAACAGACAAGGTTCTACGTAGAATTTCGTGAGCAAGACCTTTGACCTTTTTCATTTACGTCGATCCTGCACGTCCCGTACAAGGATCAGGATGGGAGTGAGGATTTGTATCCTGTTGACAGTTTTCAGCGCAGTTGGTATCCTCTCTGAGGACAGGCTACCACAGTATAGACAAGTGCGAAGTAAGTCAAGTCAACAAGAATTCTATAGAGAACCTGATCTTGTATCGTTGTAACCATGGCGTAGCGTGTAAATGAAAAAAAAAAAGTAACCTTGGATTTTGGATATTCATATTTTCCCCATTAATTTTTCTTCACTTCCATACACACCGGGCACTGATAAGCGTCAGGCTTGGTGCGATTCGACGTTTCTAATTGCTTCTCGGACACTAATCTCTTACCTGGAAAGGATCGATAAGGAATTTTAAAAGCCTCAAGGCCGTCGGTTGAACGTAAAAATAAAATCATCCAACGTGCCTCCTGACAATACAGGATTATGTAAAGTATGTGAGCTTGTTACACCTGAGAAATCTCATGGCTTCGTTTATTTGTGATCTGCGCGTTACGTCATCCTCTTGGGTTAAACCTGACGACGCCAGGCGAATGGTAGTTTGAAAATTAGAGATATTAGATTGTTCAAAGGGAAAGACGCATTGGGGATAGCACGAAAAAATTCATCGCGTCAATGTTCATGACCACCTTTTGCTTAGTACCTTACTGCTATCTGCTAATGAAAATTTTCTTATCGGATTTCCCCGAGAAATCCGCTGGTCGGATTTTCATGGGAGCTTCCGGGCGATACTTATCGCAGCTGTGAGAATAGGCCATTAGAATTTAGTTGGAGTATCCAGTGTTTATGATATGCAGGTAAACAGGACGTCGAAGAGAAATATTTGGATACGGTTGGCTGGTGTCTCCTTTGAGTAGGAATCATGGTCATTAGCGTTAATTCTGGGTTTTTTCACGTAAACGTGTATCGCTCAAAGAGATCCGCGCTTGAGGATGACGCTGCTAGCATGCATGTAGAATAATTATTTTTTTGTGAAACGTGGAGAAAAATTTCTTAAATAATAATGCGAATCGAACGTAGATGCCTGTCGCGCCCAAAAGGTCCATAGAGTGTGTCGTGAGATCATCAGATTTAAAAATTCTAAACTGACGTCACTTGCGTTTCACCCGAAGCTTAAATATTCCGCGTGCGTCTCGATTGTATTTAACGGAGGCGAATTCCTGCGCTTTGCATCCTTTGACTCGTCTTTCTCTTTTGTTTCCCTGCGTTCAAAAGGTAGACAGCCATTCCCCAGTCTCGCACTGAAGGATCTTTTCGCCGACGAGTTGGACGTAGAGGGTCCGATTTTTGCGACGAAGCCACAAAAGCGTGACGTCAGCCACGTTTTAAGCGGAACTGCCAAATCCCCATCTGGCGCAGCTTCCGGTGCGGGTAGCTTCGCAAGCTCCGGTAGCTTCGCCGGAAGTTCGTCTTTCCCATCGAAGTCAAGTGTTGGGACGCAAGGTGGATACACTGGTGGTGGAACTGGTGCAGGTTACGCAGGCGCCGGTACAGGTAAGTGGCGGACATAGAAAAAATAAATAAAAAACAAAGTGGGTGGAAAAAATATTTTTGAGATTTGTCTTTTTTTTTTGAAGGTGGCGGATCAGGGTACTCGGGTATAGGAACCTCCTACACACCCAACTCGGGATTCCAGGATTATTATTCAAATCAAAATCAAGCCTCCTCTTATCCTTATTATCCCTCGCAGAATATTGTACCGTATTTCGGGCCGGGATTCGATTTTCAAAATTTCCTCCAGCAATATTTCAGTAATCTTCAAGCGCAGCAGGAAGCCTTCCAGGCTCAGCTTCAAGCGCAGCAACAAGCGTGAGTGACGACTTTCTCATCGTTTCTAATGTGATTTCTTTTTTATTCTCAAATTCTTTGTCGCGGCTAAAAAGGAACTAATCATCCTAAGCATATTAATCGTTTACTTTGATTCCTGGTGGTGGTTCAATTTCCGTTTCGCTTTATTCTTCGGCATCCAGTGCTGCATCCTCCTGGGCAGGCTCCGGTGCTTACATGACAAATCCTGATGGAACTATCGATCCAAACGCTAGAGTCCATTCCTATAGTCACTCAACGCCAGGAATGGCCGTAGCCACCTCGGCTGTTCAATCCGATTCTGGCTACGGTGGATCCTACAGTTCGTCCCGTGGGAATAGGTGATGGTTTCCTTATTCCTATAGATAACGGTGGCTCAGAAACTGAACTCTGGATTAAACTCTTATCAGATTCTTCGAGATGAACAACCGACTCGGCTACGGATTCCCATACGCCCAGCAAATCCCGAATACCTATGCAGCTAATACTGGATCAGGATTTGGAGGAGCTGCTGGGGGATTCGGTTCACCTGCAGGAGGTTACAGTGGATCCGCCTCAGGATCGGGACCTCACGTTGCAACAGCCAGTGCCAACCTGGGACCACAGGGTGGGCACCAATCGGCCAGTATCAGTCCAGTAAGTTCTTTTTTACTCTAACTTCCCTTAATCATCTAATTAGTCCAGTGGAAAATTTAATGTTGATATTTTTTAATTCAGGCTGCTCCTGGAATTTTTTCACGCTTCGGTGAAAGCGTTCCACCGCCTTCCGGAAACAGTTTCGGAGTCTTCACCAGCTCCAGCTCTGGACACTCGGTTGGTCCGGATGGCAAGGAAACCTCATACAAATCCGCCACCACGGGAGTCAATGACAATGGAAAAGTTTCATACCACACTGTACGTGATCCTTAAGCAGTTGTCACACTAAAAGCACTCACTGACAGTTTACGAATAATCGCTGCTTCTCCAATTTATAAAAAACAAATTGGTATATCGTTATTGTGATGTCCTGTGGTCGACAGGTGACTGCTTATGTATTTTGTACGTACGTGTAATCATGACGTAATCACGAATAACGGAATCACGTATAAATTATGGGCACGCGAAAATGGCGTGACTGTTATTGAATTTTTTTTATATTTATTTGGTATTATTTGTATTGCTATGTGCTAGTAAAAAAAAAGGTACGCTAGCGTCACGAGTCTTTCTTTTTTTTTTTTACTAATTTATTATGTAAAATAATATATTTTTCAAAAAAAATATTCCCCTTGCCCCTACCCGTGCCCTGCCCATTTTCTACACTCTCTAGTATGTAACTTTGAGTATGAGGAAAGACGTAAAGTTCTGCAGCCCATTTCCTGTCAGTTTCCAGAAAACAGGGTAGTCACTCGATAAATTAGAATGTTAAAGAGAATGAAGTCCGTATGCTTTTTCCAGCCCTGTACCTCATAATTAAACCATCCCTTTGCCAGAGAGTACCCAAGCGTAACCACCCCCCGATTCTTGAAAGAGATTCCATCTGCCTTCCCATTTCTTTCCACTTCCTATTACTCCGACCCCCAAATTCACATAAGGGATTAGCTCCATCGCGATAGAACAAAAAGTATTTTGTTCATTTACCCTGAAAACGATCCATTCGTATTTTACTCCTGGCTGCTCTTGGTCTTGCTAAGGGGTGGCTCTATTTTATCATCCACCAGGACCCTCCTTGTCGTCCATGTTCTGCCAGCTGTCTGTGGCCCTTTGAAAGGGTGTTCCAAATTGCGGGCGCGGTGCCAGGACTCTTGCGGTGTCAGATAAATTTTTGGCAGATGATACCAGGAGTCGAAATCAGGAGAGTCCTGTCTGTGAATGGGAACCTGAAAAGGGCGGAGAGTAAAGAAATGAGAAATGGCTAAAAGCTTCTTCAAATTTTTCATAAGACCAAAAATTTCACTTCTGTCCTTGTACCTTACCTGAGGGATGTTATTGTCAAAGTAATGAGGATGAAGCGGAAGTGGCTGCTCGAAAAAATGAAAGGCAGGAACCTGCTCGTAATTTCCGGGATTCCGAATTCCGTCGATGACCGGCACGTCGTCGATTTTTGTATTTTTTTTTATTTTTGTCACGACACTCAAATGTACGTCAGTCACCAAATTTCCATCGGCATCCGGATTCGTAGTTACTCGTACGTTGCAAACGCCGTTTTTACAGGCATTCTCACCGGAACCTGTTTCGTTGCCATTAACAATAATGTGAATATTATTCACAACTGTCGGTTTACCCATAGATGGAATATCCTGAAAGATTTTAAATGTCAGAAATTATTTTTTTTTTTCATAAATTCAAACGTATGACAAAAGCATCTGCTTTGCATCGATGCTGTATTTTCTACTCGTTTGCCCACCCTTGTTCAGTGACGTCGCTTGGGCCACCAATCGCCATTTGAATTTATTACGACTACAAAACCACAGATATTTATGAGGCGTCATTTTCGAAATGACCTCTCAAATCCGCTTTAAACTCTTTTATACCGGCAGTTTCATTTTGACCGTGCAATAAATTTCATAACTGCCGTCAGCATACGAGGGACGCGTTTGTATCCCGACTCAATTGAACTATAGACTTACGTATCCCAAATCGAAAGGTCTCTCTTGTCTTTTTTTATTTTGAAAAAGTTGCTCGATGCTTATAAAATCATCTTTTGGCTTTCCAATTTGTGCCCCGAATTCTCCCAGCCGTTCGTTCAGGGTGAATCCTGGTGACTTTGGCCCCGCTCCTGCACCCTGGTTCAAGTCGACAAAAGCCTTAAGAACCGAAGTGCTCAAAGTGCTTGGCAGACTTGGTTTCTCTTCCGAATCAAGATCGATCTTCGAAGATATATCGCTCGCCAAAGAAACCACTGCAGTTGCAAAAAGGATAATCGATACCGATAAAGGAACCATCGCTCGAGTTAGATACATCTCAAACGAAAGACACTTGAACACTGAGCTCAAGATCTAGTGCAAGAATCCTTTTTGGCCATGAAACTGAGGAGCCTCCCACAAGTGGAAGGGATAATAGCCCGAGGATGTGTAATAATGACCCAGCGAAAATTACGTTGACCTCCGTCGACGCCAGCGCGATAAAACAGCCGTGAAGACGCGCCAAGCTCTTTGTTTCAAGTTTGAAAAAGACGCGAGGCGAAAAGAAAAAAGAGAACAAAGTTACAAGAGGAGCAAAATATTCCCAAAGAAGTTCAAATAACGCGTTCAGAGTCCAATTCATTCCCAGAATTAACAGATACCAATTTACCAATAAACTACACTTACGCGAATTTCGTATACATAAAAAAAACGGTAACGCGAATTTCGTATACGTAAAAAAAACGGTACTCTTTTTTTTTGTCCCGTTAGTTGAACCGTTTGAAAATACGAAATACCACAAAAGAGAGAAAAGCATAATTGGACACTATTTATTCCGAAAATAATTAACACGCAGGCAATGGATTCGACCTATCGTGCAAAATCGAGTTCCCGTTATGTTCCCTAATGGGAAGTCCCATTCAATGGATCCCGGTGCGAATGAAACAGTCGAGCAGCCCTTGTGTGCCAAGGGGTAGTTTTAAAGTACATCCCTCCCACGGCGAACCCAGGGAATTGTACTCGGTAGCCGAGCTAAAGCAATTTTAGATCCTGTTGCGAGCCCCCTTAACGTTTGACTAAAGTTCATGACAAACAAGGGGGTGGCGGGGGGGGGCGG
>NW_014333378.1:32081-66973 GCF_000341935.2 Cephus cinctus
GAAGGGAGGGTTATCCCTTTTCGTACACTTCATTGAAATTCATTAAAAATCCCACGATTTTTTTTTTTTTTTGACGCACTATACTGCAATCGATTCACCCCTCGCTCACCCCGTTCCATTCAGACGAGCATTTGGATCCTACAGATTTTCCAAAAGATATTCGACTGCCGTACAGCTAACGAGCGTCCAACTTTTATTGCGAGATGAAGGAGCTCTTAATTTTCCTTTTATTCAGTTCGCGGCGGAACGGCTTGTTGTCTAAACGTGTAATTATTAATGACACCTGAGATATTACGTAACGCTCCTAAGTACAGGATATTACGTAAATACTTAATGGACAGTCGTCCGTACAGGGCTCCAGTCGAGCGTGACCGTCCCGATGGAAAGGAACGTGCCGAAAAAGTATTTCACGATATCGAAGAGTCTCGAGTACTTCACGAGGTGGTCTCTCACGAAAGCACGTTTCGCGCTATTGAACCCTCTACTGGGTGACTCACGTTGTAACGCGACTCGCGTGATTTTCACACGTTCGGAATAATTGCTTCCTGTTCCCAAGTAGATAAGCCAGCATTGCCCGCCATTTTTGACGGATAGGCACTGTATGTACATTTGTGTAAAGAGAGGACCGGTGTGGTTAATCTACCGTGAATAATCACCCTAGGGGAATGTTCATTCACCCGGTATGTTTTGTGTCTGATAGTCACTGCGAAAGACGAAATAGATCTTTCCGCCGTCACGTGGCGTTTAGAAAGAATTTTTCGCATAAAATATGGAAACGGACACACGTCGATTATTAATAGACGTTTCTGACAGGCTGTTTTATTATATTAATGCCGGGTAGCATATTTGCTTCAAAATAATCTCGACCCTCATTGAGAGATACCCTTGGGCCATTTTCATCTCGTGAATCGCGCGATATCCGATTCGTGAAGATGCGCGAGTCGTTTGTCATTTTAAACAAGACGTCAGACTGGAAACTCCCATTAATTTTGTGTCACAAGACCCTCCGGACACTCCACGAATTACAAGAGTCGTCTAGCAGGAGACAGACTTGCGCTTCTGATGAATGATTTCTGAGAAGAGTCAAATCCTTTTTTTTTTATGCGACACCTTATACTTGCTCGTGATGCATCCTTTTTTATGGCATTCTCACGGGAGACGGATCGTTGCTGGACCAGAATAGTCGGGTAACAGCTGAGAATGCATGGAGAAAGAATATCACGTACCCTCTGGCTCCAAAATAAAGGATTGAGACGTATCGGTAATGAAGTATACAATTATTATTGTTATGAGGTAATAAATTTATTTTATGTAATTTTGTACATGTGGATGCGACACAATATATCTTCTTCCTATATACAAATTCTTCTGTGTACCTGTATCGCACTTATAATATTTATATATATCTATATATAAGTATATACAAAAATACAAAAGTTGGCACATTGAAAAATTACCTGGCAAGCGAAATACGTATCACAACGTTTAAATCTCTCGATCCTAATTGAACTCTCGGATCGTGAAACTGGCAGTGAAGCCTGCTATATCATTTATTTTAATACGTCCATGTTCTTTTGATTCTTCCAAAGGAAGTTTACGTGCCCGTGTATATTCTCCATTGACCCGTAGACCAAGCGATTAACTGTTATCAGTCTAAATCTATTTACAAAGTAGGCAAAGGTAAGGAACGTGTCCGCGCAGCATCTCACGCGTCTTCTGTACACTTTGTATCTCGTCTCATCTTCGAATTCTTATATAAAGATTATCAGGATGCATTCAAACGTATCTCGTGAGTTGAGTATGAAACTCCTGTAGGCAGACTATAAGCTGACTGAAAGTCGGCCTCTCATCGGCGGACATAGCCCAGCAGTACGCCATAACGGCGAATAGTTCATCAGGACAGTTGATGGGCTGAGCCAATCTGTATCCATCCCTCAAGTAGGATGCCATTTCGAAAGGATCCACCTCGACGTAGGGTTGCTGCGCCAGGGTTGTCAGTTCCCATAATAAGACACCGAATGCCCACTGTAATGGCAAAGAAACGACAGCAACTGTTAGTCTAGGTAAATCTCGACAGATGAATATTCCATTGAACTGGTACTCACCACGTCGGATGCTGTAGTGAATGTTTTATTAACGATACTCTCGATGGCCAGCCATTTTATTGGTCGATTCTCGTTATCACCAAGGCAATGGTAGTCCTGTGGGAATAAGTCCCTGGCCAGAGCATTATCTGTTATCTGAACTCGAAGATCATCGTCCACTCTAAAGTATGATAACAGAGTCATAAAGTATTGCACGTGTTGATATACAAAGTTGGTCCATCTCAATACAAAACACTTACACGCAATTTCTGGCGGCAAGATCCCTGTGAACGAGTCGCTTCCGGTGAAGATACTGGACCCCTTTGGCAGCCTGAAGAGCCATCTCGACGACCTCCTGGGTAGTGAGTGCCCTCGGTGGTCTTTCGCTGCTCAACTTGCACCTCAGCAAGAACCTCTTCATGTTCCTGTAGCCGGTGTGGGGATAGAGGAGGAAGGGAGCACCCCTGTCCTCTATGGAGACACCGAGGACCGGAAGTAGAGCAGGATGGCTCAGGCCATAAAGAGCCAGACCTTCCCTGAGTAGAAGGGCGACCTGGAGGACGTCAAGAGGGGGATGATTAACAGATTGTTCCAGTGAAACCAGAATAATCAAGTGTTCAGATTGAGATATGACAAACCTGCGACTGGGATGCGTGTTCGGCTGCCGTTTTCACCAGGACGTCCGTTGACGACGTGGCACCCTCTTCGTGATAACTACCCCTGTATACCTTACCGAATGTACCCTCCATCTCGATGCTCAGTAGGCGCACCCTGCATCTAAAAATAAAGGAAACCCAGGCCGGTTCGATTAGCTCCTGTCAACTGCTAGTCAATAGTGAAATAGAAATTCCGTGTAGTGAACTGGTCGGGCATTAGTCATGGCGCCTCTTTAATTTTACACTGGGAACCAATTTAGATTTCGTACCTAAACGCACCGACTGCGCACTCTAACTCGAGTGTAGCCTGATTTATTTTGAGAACTTGCGCTACTGGTTACTTCAGGCAATCCCAGTCAAGAGAGAGAGAGCGAGAGAGAGAGAGAGAGAGTGGCGCAACAATTAATCTTAATTGAATGCAGTGGGACATCGGTACATGGAATCAGCCTGACCTCTGAACCGTGATTTCTTGGATCCTTTCGTGAAGTTCTCGACTGGGTCGATCATCCAGACGTCTGTAGCTGGACGTGGATGCTGCGGAAAGTGGTGGTGGCGTTTCCGGAGATAAGAATGTCTGCGCCGGACCAACGCCTGTACCACGTTCTACGCTGCAGGCTGAACTAAGTCCTCTGGATTCTCTGAAGATAATTGATAGTTCGATGAATTTAAATTTTTGAGATTTATTTATTTTTCAACTTACTGCAGAGGATCTCTGTGTCTTCTGGCTTTCTTATCGCGAACGTAGTAAGCTACCACGAGGACGCATATAGCTGCTATGAAGGCGCACGCACAACCGATCGCAGCGTAGAACACTTGGCCACCGGATGTCGAACCGGAGGCTGCAACCAGGACCTCCTCTGGTCCAGGATAGCCGCTCTTGTCCTTCAGACAGATCTTCTTGCGTCGGAAATCAACGCTGGTCGTGTTTCTACTCGACAAAGAAACATTTATGCGTAACGCCAGATCGACCTCAGCGTCGTAAGGCCCACAATGAAGCGCCAGGGCCCAAGTCTGAAGTCCGCCAACTGGTATTTCACCAGCTTGGGATATGTTCAAGGAGCTGCTCAATGCCGAAGGATTGCTGATGTCCACGGACATGGTGTAGGGCAGCTGGAACAAAATAATAAATTCTGATAAAAAACAATCCAACGTCTATTAAATATTTCAAGGCCTATTCAAATCTCGACCGTAAGATCATCAATCGCCTCGTAATGGCTTTGCATTCCTAGAAAATGATCTATCTTGGAACCAGACAATAATAGGCCACTGAGTGATGGCCAATTGGCGAACCGTACAACCGAAGGTTGCGTGCGTATTTGCAAGATTGGCCGATTGGCACAGTGAGCACAGTACCCACTGCCGAGTGAGAACCCTGTGGAGATAGCATGGGGTCCCTGTACTGGATCTTTACGATCTCGAAAGGGCCTCTGGGCCCCTTTCCTCGCTCGGGTGCTTCGACAAATACTTCCAACCACGAAATAAAAGCAACAACCACAACGTATCCAGGCTGCTCGAGCTGGACTCTGGTCCAAGCGTCCAGCTTCCATGAACTGGTCATTTTTACATAGGACGGAAACTAGCCGAGCGAATTTCAAAGAGTGAAGAAAAAAGAAAAGAAGAAGGAAGCAAGCTACAAGAATAAGAGAGACAGATAGAACTCTGATGGACGTTCGGTATCTCATTCAAAACCATTTGGGAGATTCAGTTTTGTCACCGGGTGACGGATGTCCCAGGACCGGCCGTCACTCTTCCTCGGGGCCCTATCAGCCGCCACGGACTCGAGAGGACCCAAAAGAAGAAGCGGTTGGACCACTTTGTCTTGGGCCCTTTTTTCTCGTGGCAGCGACGAGTCAATCCAACACCATGTAGCATTCTAAGCGTCTTCCTGGTAGTTTTCTTTATTTTTAAGTTCACTGGACCCCGTTCCAGGATGCTGGACACTTGCTCAGGAGTTTTGCGCCAACGTTAAGAAAATCCGGAAAAAAATAGCGTGGTCGACGATACGCCTCAACGGTTCAAATGAGTATTCGCCATAAGTCGTAACTACCACAAGGCGTAAGGATCTACGTGGAAAAGGAATAAGGCCCAGTCAGGAGTAAAGGCTTCATCCTCAGGAGCAGCGAAGCCTGAAGTGAACTCGTTACGAGTCACCCTTCGAGCGAAACGCGAACGGGTCACCCCTGACTCTCGTTACCGATTACTTTTCCGATCACTCCGTAAAATCCACTTCGCCATCTTTCGTTTATTTCTCGCAGCTTCGCTCTTGGCTTCAACTTCAACTTCCTTTATTCCATTGAACGTTCAGTTCCCTTCCACTTCTCAGACTCACCGGTCGACCTGCCAGGTTCTCCCAGGTGAAGTGGAGCTTGTGCACCTGCGCGGGTACCGGAACGACGAATTTAATCGCATACTGATTTATCACACCCTCTCGGACATAGAACAGCTCAGCCTCCAGACCTGCAACAAGAGAAGACAAATCTCCATAATCCTTTATTCCATCGACCATTATTTTCTAAGGTTATGACAACGTCACTGTGTTTATTCTAATAACAATAAATATCTGATCTACGAATCACGTGGCTGAAGCATCCCGAACTCAAAAGCTGTACAAATATTCCTCTTGGACTAGGTGCAACCTCATCCATCTCTCTGTGGGCACTTACTGCGCGTCCGCGTGTTCATCTGTCTCCAATATAGAGAAAATATTCGATTGATCTGGAAGAGCCGGAAGGTCTCTCCGTGAGCGGCTGCTATAACTTTGCCGGTTATTATGCGAAGGGTCGAGGCCTTGTTTGCCAAGATGGCAGGCCAATACCAGGAGGATACAGGTTTCGTGTCGGATATCACGCGACTCGAGCTAACCGTCACTTGGATGACTCAGACTGGGATTTCATCTGCTACAAGCTCATTCGTATATCGGGGTGTGTCCAACTTCCGGATAGATTTTCGGCCACCAGGGAATAGGGGGGTAGGAGAACTCTCATAAAAGTATCAAAAAGTGTCCCACGTATAGAAAAACAAAAGGCTGTCATGCACGCCTGTGCATTGAATATGGAAACTCCTTGAATCGAAGTGCTGGTAAAATTTGAAAAATGAATACTCTTCATTTCCGTCTGGACTAACTAACCAGTTTATACCTTTCGCGAATATCCAGATAAATCAAAATTAAATAAACTCGTTTGCAGGGCAAGGGATACTCGTGCGAAAGAGAAGTAAAAAAACTGGATGATTTAAGTCAATTTTAAATCGACCATCGCTACCACTCGTACCAACTTTCAGGGTATTCACGCCTGCAACGTAAAAAGTACAAAAACAAGTAAAACGAGGTACAGGATTTGATTTAGAGAGCAACGCAAAAATCTACTTTGGCAAACGTAGTCAGGGAATTCAAATAGTGACTCCCCGGGGTCTCGTGACTGCCTCGAATTGAATTAGGGAAATTGCAAACTCGAATTAGCGTTCTCCATTTCCCCCCTTGAACTCCCATCCTGCCCTGCCCGTCCGCCCCTGTCTACTTGGCTATTCAATTTGGCAACGATATCGCATACGTAGCACCACCACCCTCTCGCCAAAAGTATCGCGAAGTTTGCTAGTTAAATTCGTGCGCGAATAAAAAAAAATTTTAATGCACTAAATTAAACTTTTTTCTCACAGATCTGCATTCTTTTCTTTTTTTTGCAAGCCCCACAAGTAATAATATGCAAATCGAGTTAGCTCGGCAGCTATGGTAGTCCTTTGAAATCTCTATAATTCTTATATCCGCTCCCGCTTATAGGCTTAATTGAAGTGACTCTTCGCACGCAGGAAATTTCACTGCAACATTCCCATATTCCACTTTGTCGAATATTCGCCATTCGGCATCCGGAACGGAATCGAATGAATACACATGGCGTGAATCGAACCGAGACTTTGAATTCTTCTGATCCTGCCCTGCCTATTGTTAGTAAATGGCGGCTATTGTCTCTCTCGAAGAGTCTCGGCCGATTGCCTCTCTGCACTCCTCGATTATACGACGGCTGTTTCTTGGACGTATATACACGTATACATGTATAGCCAGCGATATCTTTTGTCTCGCTGCTTCTCTTGTTTCCTTAGCGCTCCACGTCAGCCGAGAGGATTCAGTGTGAAATTTCCGGAAAGTAGTCTAACATTAACAACGAGATACGTCCCAGTCCAAGAGTACAGACGCGCATTGTTTCCCGCCCTTTGTTCATTGTTCACTGAACTGATCTAGGTTACCTGGAAAGTGTGAGTGGTCCATAGTGAAATTTGCGTAACTGCAGCCATTCAATGTTGCCAACAACGAGCCCTCGGCTCGTCGGGAAATTGAAAGTACCTATAGAAGCTGTCCCGGAATACCTTGCATGAAGTTGGACGTTGTCTGTCGACATTTACACTACGGAGGATATCCTCTTCCTGATTTAGAGCAGCTGTCAATAGATTCCGACAGTGGAATAAATAAGCTTGGAAATAAGGGCTCCTTGGTACCACGTGTTTGGCAGGTGTTGCGGAGCGGGGGGGGGGCAGTCGTATAAGGACGTGACGGAAGAAGAGAAGGACAAGAGGAAAGAGGAAGGAAGGAGGAAAAGAGGGGGAGAATAGACTTTCAGGAGGCTAGAACGAAAACCCGCTGGCGCAAATGGATGAAGTAGCAAGGATGGCTCCAGGATGGCTCCAGCCCTGGGTAAGGTCCGCAGGATCAGCCGTGTATCAGATAGGATGGTTAACGAGGCACGAGTGTATTTTTCCATAGGAGGACAATGTGAAGTTAGCCACTGTGGACTCACGGTTCGCCGTGTCTCTCGGTCTATCCCCTTTTTTCCTTTTATATTTCCTTTTCTTTCCTTTCGGCCTTTACCGGTTTTCTGCATCAGATACCGTACCTACAGCCACGACCCTTGGGGCCCCGGTGCACGGTGCACGATCCCAGGGGCCTTTGGCCCTTTTCTTATACCTTGGCCAGGATGTACCCAGAGGCCTGTACGCGACTACCGGTTTACTCTTTAAAGGTATAAAAAGGATCCGAAGGCAGCAGAGTTTCAGCCAGCAGTTTTAGGCGCAGTGGCTGGTCTTGCTTCCGGAACCCCGAAGCAGACCTAAGCACTGGGTCAGAGTGGATCGTCGCTTGCGATCCTCAAGAACTCTTTCTAGTTTCAGCCTGGAGCCTGAGAGTCAGAGGTAAGGGTAGGGTACAGTTGCATTACGCGGATAGAAAATTGCGGAGCGACCGAGGCCGTCGAAGACTCTTTGATCTCCAGGTTCCCGAGGGCTCTGCGCCCTTTGAACGTGGGTGTCGACCCTCGTCTTCTGCTGCTGCCAGACACGATTTTCAC
Organism: Cephus cinctus; assembly: GCF_000341935.2. Classification (NCBI taxonomy): domain Eukaryota; kingdom Metazoa; phylum Arthropoda; class Insecta; order Hymenoptera; family Cephidae; genus Cephus; species Cephus cinctus. The sequence continues at coordinate 40,155 of NW_014333378.1, forward strand.
GAGGCTCGCGAGAGCCTCCACTCGGGGAAATGGCATTCGCGCGACGCCACCCTTACGTCAGTGCACCTAGACCCACCCGACCAACACCTCAAACTTTTACTTCGCACTGTACTTGCTATACGTGGCTTCTCCGCCGACGCCCGTCTCTTTTAACCCATTTTCCAAAGATCTCTCTTTTTTCCCATTCACCCCTATCTCGCTGTACGTGCCAACTCGAATAAGCAGGATCAAAGATAAGGAGCGACGCCGAGGTCGACGACAATGCTGGCCCAGGCGGCCGTGCTCGACGTGGCGCGCGATTCTATTCATCCCCAGCACGCTTAAGCGCCTTTCTCTTGAATGGCTCAACCTGGATTCTCTTTCTCTTCCGGGACGCAACAAATAATCCGGCCTTTGAAAACTGATCAAACGCGACGCGTAATTGCTCCTCTAATTGCTCGACCGACACTTTCTGCTACGATCGACTGTCTGGACTCTGAGAGGGATGCGCCGGGACTCTGTTAAAGAGTTTTCAGAAAAAGGTGCCCTACGAACCGAAAGGCAGGTGCATCCGTCCCAAGGTACACGCGCTCCTTTCGCAAGGCGTGAAACAGCCGGCGAAATTTCGCAGGCCACCGTGTCCCCTCCTGTCAAAATAGTGCATTGAGAATGTCCAAGTACAAAAGGGGGTGGTTCTCGAGGAACGCCGAGGGAAAGAGAGAGAAAGGAGAGAAGGCATCGAATAAAGCCTTCGGAGCCTTGGGCCTTAGGACTTTGGGTCAGAAACCCAACACCTTGGAATACGAAACCCTCTGACGGAGAATGGATGCAGGACGCGTATAACGAGATCCCCGTGGCGCGAGGTTCTAAAGAAGCAAAAAGGAGGGAGGGAAAGAAGGAAGAAGAAAAAGAAAAACGACAACAGCGGGGAAGGACATATTGGATTTACACGTACGAACGCCCGCTTATAATACCTCTCTCCTTCAGCGTCATTTCATTTTATTTTTCTCCTACCCGATTCTCTTACTTCCTCCGGTACCCTTTGTACGTAAATCCCGTAGCCAGTTGCTCCGGGGACCCAATGGGGCCTCTGAATGGGACCCATGCCGCACATACCTCCTCATGGGCCGCGGATCGTCTCGATATCCCAAACCGTTTTTAAGTTATGGAAATTCAAAATTACACTCAGAGAATAACGACCTCGAGAGGTTATCCAAGGCGTATAAAAGGACGTCTTCCAGACGTCTTACCGGCCCGTGCACTATCAGAAGATATAACCAGGCAGTCCGTGGGTCCAGGGGTTGAGGAAGAGTGAGACTGGCGTCTCGTAGAACTACGTAGAACGTGCTGCTTAGCATATATCGAACGGGTCTTGTTTTCCCAACCAGGATGGGGTCTCCTGAATAACCCATAAGTCCTACAAGAGAAGTCCTGCCCTGAGCCCTGAGCTCTGCGTCCTGGCTGCACAAGGTGGCATTGGCTTCGATCCAGGAAGGCGTAACTTAGGCGACAGCCGGCTGTAATTCAGTCGCCGTTCGGTCCCTGTCGCCTTTCGTCGTTCTAGGCTTTCCGAAAGGGTCTTCCAGCGAAGTTGGGTCCTTGGTACTTGACTGAGCTGGCACCTAGGTCCCTGTTGTTTTACGGGAAGAGCCGTCCGCGTGGATTAGGGAAACGGGAGACGGGAGTCTCGCGCCACGAGACCCGCTAATCTCATCTTACAGAAAGTTCTACGACTCCTCGAGCGTCTAAGGGAAGACACTTTTTTCTTACACGAGTCTAAGAATTACCATCCAAGACAATTTTATTCCTGTGTCTTGGGTGACTCTTGTTCTCTTGTTTTTTTGTTCTTCCTCTTCCCTTTGTTTATTCCGCTTCCACGCGTATCCCGAACTCCACTGTCCGTTCTGAGATTCGTGTGTAGGTGGCAGTGGATGATCCTCGAGGAATCCGAGATACCGTATTTACGCTGCCGTAGGGGCACAGAATGAAACGGTAGTACTACAAATAAACAGGACATTTTTCGAAATTCCGGGATCGGCTGGCTGGAATAATATTATTCCGGTAGGACATAATAGTCGTGCGTCTGGTGTTATTCGCTGGTTTTGATTGGTCCGGCAAAATAGCATTTGGATTTTAGGGGTTCGTCGTATTGTCCTTGCGACAGATGCAAGCTTGATTGAGACGTCACGACATATGGCGCCTGCTGATTCCCAACGAGGACTCGGCAGCTTCAAATATTGGCTCAAGCTTCGTTTGCATTACTCGAATCGACATATGAGGATTAGTCCGACTAATATATTTTTTTTCAAAATTTCCTTTCGCTTCCCTCCCTCCATTGGCAACGTGACGCGTGAAAGTAGCCAAGATTTTCAAAGTCAGGGATAAACGTCAAAATCTCTAGAGCCACTGCCGTCTCTTCATCCCGAAGAATCCAGGAACCCTGAAAGTCGGTACACCCGGGTACGTAGTCTCTGTGGGACAGATCCAAATAAAAGGAAGTCCTGCCTCGGAGTCAAAGGGCGTAGGAATTAGATTGAAGAAAGGAAAAAAAACCTGACCTAGGCCCCGACGTGACAGTCTCTATGGCATCCAGCACCTTGTCTGTCCCAGAAATGGCCTCCAGATCTTTGGACAGATATATCTTACCCTTGGAGACCCCAGGGAGTTTAAGGGGATTGTCGCGTACCATTTATCACTTTAGCGAGCCGGGGTCTACCGGGGCTGCGCCAGGGAAAGAGATAGAGGATAGGGAATGATGGGAGAAGGGACGAGGGTGGAACGTAAAAAGGCAGACCAGGCGAGTTGCGAGCAAGCAACCCCCTGCTGTTCAGATCCCCAGACGAGATGCGAGAGAGACCCTCTCTTCGGAGTTTGAATTTTCAAACGACGCGTCTCCTGAAGTCGGATCCTGCCGATAAGACGGCGTCCGGAACCTTCCCCCGGGACAAGGTCAAAATTGTCAACCTTCCTGTCGATCAGCCCCACAGTGGCTATTACTTTTTGGAAAACGTTTCAACTCAAGTGGATGGGTCCTCCGTAGGGAGGAAGTGGGGTCGAGGGGGGGGGCAGGGGGGGACCGTCCAACCAAATCAGGTAGGTGGAACTATTTGTCAGGGATTGTTTGTCTGGAAAGCAGAAAGACCCTTCGAGAATATGAAACTGACCAGTCATCGCGCATAAGGGCTGCGTGTCTCTCCCGTCCCTGCCGAGTGTAGGAACGATTTGAAGGAACAAGGAAGCGTCGTGAGCGTCGCCAGGCGTCGGCGTCGTACTGCTGCTACTAGATGGAATATCAATTAGAGTAAATACACAGAGCACGCAAAGAGACTAGGTAGTTCCTGGAGGTGAAAAGACGGCGACTCATCTTGTACGAGGCTCTGAAGATGCTCGTTAAGATCCTGTCACTCAGAAGTACGCGTTCCCTCTGTATCCAATAGGGATGCTGTAGACTATGGGGAATGGACCGACAGATTAAAAGATATCCCGGAGATAAAACTACCAGAAATTGATGGATACGTCGAGCCTGCTTTTCCCGATGGGTTCGGAGATTTTGGACCAAATTTTGGATGTGGGATGATAACAATGAATCTTACGTTTATACAATGAAATAACATTTGAATAGCGTAAATTCGAATTTACGTAACCCGCATCGCTTTTGTACGGCGGCCATTTTTACCAGTGTTAATCCCATCGGGGGTTTCATTTATCCCCCCAGGTATCCATGCGGAGTCTTGGGAATAAAATAGAGCAAGGTCTGAGGGTTCTTCCAGCCTCCTGGGGAATTCTGAGTCAATTCCATTATAACGGGTCATTCCATTGATAGAACGTCCCTATCGGGTCGTCGAAAGGACTTCGTTTCTGGCTTCCCCCAAAAATTCAGTAACGACAATTTTCGTAAATGAAAATGTACTTTTGAAAGTTAGGAATTTTCTCAGAGATATTTTTATATTATTGGTACAGGGATGACATCGAGATGATTGTACGAGCATCTTCTGAAAGAGGAATAAGGTAGACAAAAAATACAAATAAAAATACAAACACGCCAAGAGAGAAAAGTTCCGGGGTTGCTTCAACGAGAAAATCCACGGGGGTCCAGTGCCGTCTCATGTAAATGTCGGACCCACACCTACGAGTCATCTACGCGTATCACGGCTGACACAGAAACACACACTCGCAAACATAACACGCGCATCTTAACGAGGAGTCGGAGATTGATGGAAGCAAAGGCGCAGCATCCATTCTTCCACCTTAGGAAATGTACCTCAACTCTCGAGAGCCATTCTCCATTTTTATTAATTATACTTTCCTTGAGCTCTTTCTTCGCACACACATAGGACACCGTACTAGGAACGTATGCAGCCTCATCTCTTTTACGCATCGCAGAGGATCACAGAGGCGAGTGGGAAGATGCTGTCAAAGATTCATTGTCAGCCATGATGGCTCTCACGTGTGATGGATGTGAAAGAAGAGGAACTGGGCATTGATCGATGAAGAGAATGTAAAGTTTGTTGCGAATAATAATTATTATTTTCCAGTAAAAACTTCGCCCGAGACAATATTGTTATTATTTGGGCATAAAGTATATTTTTGGGTACCGTTAAGCAGGCCCAACGTGTCCTACGCCATTGGCCCCATGCATAAACGTTTTCACGGGGTCCCGTCGGGCCCTTTGAGCTTCCCCACTTCTTCGTGCAGCAGCGAGATGGGCCTGTCAGGTCCTAACTAGGTAGGGTCGGGCCCCAAGCCCGACTCACACCGGCGAAACTCCTTGACTGAACCAACTACGATGGAACACACCGGTTTCCCCCTGTTTTAGTGTTTTGACACGGGCTTCTGACAGCTGATGCCTGTACGACTCGGTATGGTTTGACGGGTCCAAATTGGAAAGGATTTTAATTTCGATACTGACCCACCTCTTGACCATCGAATCCCAAGAGAACATGGCGAGGACTTGGATGAGTCCCCAAACAATTACACTATCCAGCTGTTCAATGGAAAGTTACACGCCTTCGAAGTATCCCTCGTGTTTTTCTTCCGTTAGTCGAGAAAGAATTAAAGCTTCGCCGAAAGATAGAATATCAAGAAGAAGAAAATGAAGACACCACTCGAACGCAGGGCAGGACGGATATAAGAAGGAAAAAAAAGATCGAGACACGAGAATTCCCGAGATATCTTATCTCGGAAGGCTGCGATACGACCCCAAGGTGCCGTAAGGCTCGTATAACCATAGTCCTTTCAGATAAGTCCCAAATTTTAGGGACCTGTCCCACATTCTCCCCATCCTTACTTCGCCATCAGAATACCCAACGATCGGAATTTCTTGTGTCGTATCGGGACAATTAGTAAGTCCCGTCAGGTGTGCACCTTCTGGATATTCAAAATGGTCGCCCATCTCTGACAAACTGACAGATAATGGCCAATGCAGCTCCTTAAGAGTTTGCACTAATTATTCTTCGAGAAGTATTTAACGAGTAAAGCAGGCCCCCATATGGCCAGCGTAGAATTCTCCGAGCCCGAATTGGTATCAGGCCCCGATCTGAAGGGTCCCTAGAAAGGGACTACACTCCCAGGCAGCAGGGGAAGCCAAAAAGGAAAGAGACTCGGTGGAGGAGAGGAAAAAATAGAATATTAAAAAAGTGACTGTCGATTATTCGGTGTCTAAACAAACTAGAACCACTGCGGCCGCGTCCTCGGGATCCGTACCTTAACAAGGACCTCGTTATAATATTTTATTGGATTCCTAATGCACCTACATCCATAAATGAATCCCATCCTCTATGGACCAATACACATATCTTTCGTACTGCACGTATATGTATGTATATGCACCAGCCTGAGCTGCTTTTACGTGCACGTGGCTTCACGACGGACGTTATACGACCTACGCCGGGAATAATGGATCGTAAAATTTTTAACCAACGCCACAACGGTCCTGACCTGCTCGGAATCCTTGAGAAGTCACCCTAAATTTACTTTTTCTTGAAATAGTATAAGCAAATCGACTGGGGAAGGACTCCCATATTCAATTCGTACAAGTTAGACTTCGATGCTGTAAATAAGTTTTGGCGCCAATTCGTAACTCCTGTGTATTTTGAAATTCGTTCATCCAACTTAAGCTGGCCTAGGGAATTCTTTTAGGTCAATTTTCCTTCAGCTCGAACAAGGGAAAATCACTCGTGCGAAATAATTCTCACGAGTCGATGAGTTCAATGAAAATTAGTCGCTCCTGTGGAAACTACATGGGGGAAATTAAAGCAGACACTTTCGTTTGATCCCGATTAAATTCCTATTCAAAGCACGATAAGTCTCTAAGAATTATAACCTCCGTTATATCTTCTCTTATCATGTATATAAGAAAAATTGATTTCTTACCCATCAACTTGCGAACTTCAGCCTGGCTGAGGAAGAGGTTGAAATATCCGGCACCTGGCCTCACTGCCAGCAGAAACCACAGGAATAACTTGAACAGCATCCTGTCCACGTGTCTGCGTTTATTCACCGTCTGCTTTTCTCTCTCATAGAAATCAACAATTCGCCAATCGTTCGATAGCTCAGCTCATTTTCTCAGTAGGACACACTTCGTTTTCATTAAAGCCTCTCGTGTCGTCTATGAATAAGTTTTATTAAATTCACGTGTGATGTAAACACGCCAATTGAAAACACTTCAATTTTTCTCTCTCTCTCTCTCTCGTGACCTAATCTCGATTCGCTATTTCAGTCAGTGCATTAAGTGAGTCAAGAGAGATACAAAAACAGTTGAGAAAATAAAAACGCTGTTTGACAGATCCAACCACGATTCACAGAGATTTTTCAGGATTTAACCGCCAAACACCAGCCTCGATCAGGTTCAGTGATATCACAATGTTCATCGATTCACTTTTTCCGCAAGGCAAATCGTGTCTTTGTTAACAAAAAGCACGATACGTTTTGTTGCGCGTTAAATAAACCGGGAGCGTGTGCCGCGTCGAAGCGTTCTTGCCTCGTGAAAGCTATAACCAGTTGTGTCCGTCCGCCATGGGTCGACGAGGGTCGACGCAGGCCTCCGCTCGAAAGCCAGCCGAGTAGTTCCGACTTTACCCGAAGTCCACCCACGAGAAGTGCATTCGAACGAACTTCGTAAAAGTTCCGCCAGGTATAGTGCCTTCGCTCTAACTATCGACAAAGTCAGCCACGCTTGCTGTGCCGAGAAACGAATTGTGAGTTATCTAAGACTGTATTCCTTTTGAAATAAATAATTAAACATTCAAATCATATATGATATCATTAAAATTATATAGATCGACTCGATTTTACCCTTCTTTCTCATTTTCGACCTACCAAACTTGCTACAGAATTCGAAAGTTCCAATGCTTCCCGCACGAGCGTAGCCTTTCACTCTTGACTCACGGTTAGGACTAAAAATGTGTGATAGCACGTTACGCCACTGTGACAATAAAATGAGATTTTCTTGCTAACAATACTAGAGTAACAGAGCGTATACTCGGTTCGTATCCTCCAAGTTTCTATCCTTTTCCATTAGGTCATTGTATCCCAAGCCACCGGTACCCAAGCCCTACCAAAGTTACTCCCTTGACTTAGGAATCCATCTAGAATCGGTAGGGCAGAAGAGGACAGAGAGTCTCTCAACACTTGTCGCAGCATTGCCCGTGGCAAATGAGCGTATCCGATTGGTAGAAAAAAATCTCGAGAGCCGAATGAGATTCCGATTTGGCTGGCTGATACAAAAATAAAAGTAGAGGTAAAATGAGAGGAAAAAAATAATTGAGCTATCGGATTGCTCGGCATTATAAAATTCGACTTGACAAACTCGCCTAGCATGTGTCGCTTTCCCATATGAGTTACCATACTGGTATTACGTCCTATATAAAATTTCGCTATACTCCATACGAGTAACATATGTTACTCAAGGTCCATCCTTAATAATTCTCAGTATATGTATATTCTTAAGTATATAAATTTATAGCAATATCCATTTTAAGCGGAACGCCCACGTTGCTTGTTTTTCACGTAAGGCACTCGATTACCGAACACCCTTATTACCCGTCAGCAAAATAAGCCCATATCTTCGGTACGAAACTCGTCTTGGAAATTTGCAGCTAATTGAAAATCACTCCAAGGCCAAAAAGAGTACAAGATTACTCTGGTATCTCGAGAAGCCACGATCAGAATCTTGACCCATAACCTCAAATGTGTACTTCGACGTTGAAATGGACTTTGACTGCCAGAGGGAACTGAAAAATATTCTACTGCATCACGTATTGGCATTACAGGGTTCGCTAAGAATTTCCTTCAGAACCAAGATGGCGGACCAACCAAAGCAAGCTCAGCTATCGCGAAGGGAATAGAACGGAGATAGAACGTGCGCAGGACACAGGACACGACAGACCAGGGAGACTAGAGTTAATCTAGAGCAAATAGGAGTCGGCTCGCTTAAATCAAGAGCGAGTCAAGAAGTAAGAACGGGCCTCTTTGTCGGGCCTAATCTGAACAAACAGTCGTATATCTCGTGCACAGAGCCGTGACTCCAGATCACAGACACACTCGATGCTGGATGCACGTTTATTCAGAGACATCGGTGCATCCGCGAAGATGCACCCTGGTGCTCCGGTATGGGAGGCTAAGGTAAACGGTAGTGTTTGAGTATGACTGTACTTACAGTTAGGCCCGCCGGTACAGCCAGTAGCCGTCAGTTGATCTGTGGACAAACGGCGGCGTAGGAGGACGTTAATATTTGCCCGTAAAACACGCAGCTCGACTATCCCGACGGGAGTGGGTGGGCAAGTAGGGAATTGGGGGGGTCGACGGGAGGGAGTCTTTGCCTGATTGCGGCAGCTTCTAATTAACGCTTTCGCTTCCGCGAGCGAAAAGCCGGAACCTTCAAAAGAAACGGGCGGCCCGAAAATGGATTAAATTTGCTCAAAGTCTTTTACGGCCCAAGGGGTGTCCGGGGGGGTAGGCGAGGGGGGGTCTGTTTTACCACGCATTCCGAACCCTGTGAGCCTTAGAAAGCTTATCGACGCGCACTGAAGTCTTACAGGAAGTGGACTGGCTCTCATTAGTCCCAGGAATAAAGAGGGTTCCTTATACGGGGAGTCTCGAAAGCTTCCCGAGTATCCCCCCGAGTATTACGCCCCTGACGGTACATACGCGGGTAGGAAATCTCGTATTTTCATATACACTCCCTTCTAGCCGGAATCCGAGAAATTCGCTGAAACGGAAAATCCAAAAGGTTATGGGTTTGGGATCTTGTTGTGGCCGTTTGAACCCGGCTGACCCCATAGGACTGCGGCTGTACCGATGAAAGCGAAATGCTGGATGCTGGCTGGATGGATCGCAGGGGGCGTCGGGGGGGGAGGGGAGGTCTTGAAAAAAGAAGATAGATAAAAGAGCTGGCTGCACGTTGGGCTAACAAGACTCAAGACGGGGCTATTATCATAATTGTGGGCTGCAGCCAGCGGCTGTGCCCACAAACCAGAATGCCTCGTCTCATCATCTACCTTCGCGTCTTTTTACTCGAAAACTTTATTCCCTTACGTCCTTCCTCTCGACTGGGAGCTCTGCCACGTAGAAGCCTCTTCTTGGATCTTCTAATGGAAAATGCCTATACGCTTTCTATCCCTATCTCTCTCTCTCCCTGTATCCCGAACTAAGCGAGAGTAGCTGGTCCACCTGGATCTCTTGACTCGGTCGGTAATAAAGACGAAGTCAAAGAAAGGGATAAAAGTTGGAACGCGGGGAAGAAGACGAAGAGGAAGAAGACAAGCTCGTACTTTGGCACGGAATTACACGAGCTCATCCCACCTATACGTACCACCCTACAGATCATGTAACAAATCGGGCAGCCAAGACCACCCGGAATCTCATCGACGTTTTCTCTGGCACGTAATCTCCTTTATCGCCTGACTCAAATTTCGCGAGCCCTCCCTGCCGTCCTGGACCATCCAGCATCCTCGGTAGTTCCAACCGTCTCACTCCTGGCTGTATTACCAAACTCCTAACCTGTCTGCACGTAGGTAGAAATCATCCGTGTTTTGACAGATGTGAAACTACCCAAATGAATCGCTCGTTTTGGGTCGTAATGGGTCTCGACGTGGCGATCGGGGACCATAACGAGACCCATTGAGCTCCCGTCGCCGGTGCCAGTGGCGGCCATATTGTTCCCAGTAGCCACTGGTAGCAACTTCAGGGCACTGCCTTCATCCAAAATTGAGCCTGGCCCAATCGACCCGAGGTACCATTGGTAAAGAGTATCCAGCCGAATATCCGTTTCTTTGTGGGCACCGGGTATAGGAAGAGGCCTGGAATCATTGAAATAAAACATGCCCGTTAAGGCTGATAAAAAGCTCGAGTGGTCGAGTGTCTCGCAATCGCGGCGCCTAAATGATATTTCAAATCCACCGATGAGAAGTGCGCGTAAAGGGTTACCCACACCGAAGGAGTGTACGCGGTGTCGAAAGACCGGACCTAATCGTAATAAGGCCCAACGATAAATTACCATTTACGACACTGGCAGTAAAAAAACGTATAAAAGTAGCCTAAATAGTGCCGCTTCACACGCGACACTCGACGCGACCAGAACTTTAATTAGACGAGAGTCCCAATCTTGTCAGACGCGTCCGCACCTAACTTCAGGTTGTTCTTCCTTTTTTTATAAAATTCATCTTCTTCCCATTTATTCCGGGGCTCCCTCTAAGCTCTAACCATGCACGTACACCGAGGTACCGGCTACGCGTATGGGCGAATCGGACGGCCATGCACGATTTGTTCTCTTTCCTCGAGAGATCTTATGGGCGTGTATGTTTGTTTAGCTCTGGGCTACCCTGTTATTAGGAAGGCTGCGCGCGCCCTTCGGGCCCGAACTCTTCGCGTAAGAAAGGAAAGATACCGGTAGAGAGCCAAGGTGGGCCCCGGTCTCCAGCAACCTGGCCAGAACGGAGTCTGGGCCTTGTTTGAGTCCGGGCCGTGAACCGTGAGCCGTAAAACGTGCGGGACGCCAGGAGGGGCTGCGAGAGGATATTTTGGTACAACGCATCGCACCGCGGCCCTTTATTCCTGGCTGAACTCGGCAGATCTTGATTAAGATCCTTAGACGATTTATTAGCTGCGAGTAAACGAGCTGCGAGTCTTTGGTCGATGCGGATGGTCGTTTCGCGTAATGCCTGCGAAAAGATTATTTATTTTGTTAAGCGCCGGACACGTGTGACGTTTCTTTAATTTTCTTTCGAAATAATCGTGCCGGTGTGCACGGCACTTTATGGTTGTACGGTATACTCTTTATTATGGGACTCTGAGTATTTGTCTGGTGAAAGGGCCCGTTCTGGGCCGCAACGTAACTACCGTAAAACGAGAAGGCGGTTTTCAGCATTGCGTTGTTTGCTTATATGACGTGGCTGTCGCTATCGAATATTTATGAGTGTTCTACCGGGTACGGACCCATTCCCCAAAGGGGTCCTATTCCCGCTGCCAGTTCCTCTTGGTCCAGGCACAATGCCACCCTGATGATGGACCTATAGGATGCCCCGTAGTTTGCGTCGTGCTCAATGGGCTGTCTGTTTGCAGTGAGGCCGAGCGACACGGGAGTTCACACGTGAGCGATCCTTTGGCTACTTTTGTTTGTTTAATTTACTGGTATTGTCGCTCGACTTCTATTTTTTTTTCTTTTTTTCATGGCGGACGTCCTCGATATTGCTTTCATACGATTCGCCGCCCCTATTTATTCTCTTGCGGTCGCGTGCGTCGGATGCATTTTTAACGTGGGAGTCTGATACGCGTTTCCATCCGTCTCCGGCTGAGCCGTCTCCATGGGGACACGAGTGTGTTTAATTTGGACTTTCCAATTAATCCGGCGACTGCCACCCCAGTCGTTCCTCTTCGCGTTGCTCTGTTTTCATTGCCGGGATTCGCTACTTGGCTTTCGCACGCTCGTCTTGCTTCTCTCTCTTTTACTCTACATCATTTTCTACTCGTTTTATTACCCATGGGAACGTGAGTCCCTCGTTCTTCAGTTATATTGCACGGGGTTAGGTTTATGGTGGTCAACTTCATAGAATGAGGGTGATTCTTGGTTTTATCCTATAAGAAGTTGACTTCTTGCTTCAGGATTGAAACTATTATTTTATTTAATGTTTTATATAATGTCCGCATATCGTGGAAAGAATGACGATACGAACGAGCGATCGATGCGGGTTGAGTCTCATTGTCGGTATAACAATCAGTTTAGATGGCGCGAGTGTCGCCATCTGGCGGAGAACGAGCGAACTACTGTGATAGCAAGAGCAGTCAGTACCTTCCTATGATAATGGTAGATTTCTATGGTGAATTGGTAACGATCGAGATAAACTGTTTTTTCCGTTTGGATTGAATGAAAAAGTTGTAGATATCAGAATTTGATCTACACAAAATATTTATTGGATAAATAAATACCAGACGAACGAAAAAGTCGCAGACATCAGGATTTTATCTATACAAAATATTTATTGAATAAATAAATACAAGGCACGTTGAAGGGAGTCGATAAATACTTAATATCTAATTTCTACCGTGTAAATTGTCACGAGCGTGACGATTAATGGCATATCTCGAGTCTTAGTTACAAATTCTACCAGTCCGCTGTATACTTACAATTAAATTTCATCAATAAAAAAGAAAAAAATGAACAGCTACCAAATACGATGGAATATTTTGGTTACCTGAGATCATTATCATGCACGTAATGATTTTACCAGTAAGGCTAATCTTAGTAACAAACAGGTCACACGGAATTATTATCCGATTAATACGTAGCCGGACAATTCTTTTGATCGGTGCGAATGAAGTAAGCTCTGCTGATATTATTCCGATCAATGACTTGATAAGCTTTTTCAAGAACGGCAACGGGAGGCCTTGGCTCTCTCGTCAAAATCCAGGCGTTTCTTATACTGAATACACCAAAGTTCGTGCAGCTCCAAACAACGGCATAGCTTTTGTAATCGGTATCAAGGATCCAATATGGAGCGTCGACCGGAAGTGGAAGCGACGGGAAGGTCACTGTCAATTTTGGATCATCAGATCTGCCAATCAGTCTGGCAATACCTTCGATACTGGATGCGACGCCAGTTCTATAAATTTTGAAAAAATTTTTTTTTATAATATAAATTATTATTTATCAAAATAAAGTAAATTTTCTTTCCGTTACTCACAGCGCTGAAATCTGCTTGTTCATGATTTGCACAGATCCATTCTCACTCAGATTATAATTGGCAGTGACACACTTGCCGCCAAATTCAAAAAGTGCAAAGTACCTTTCGGCCTCGTACCATTTGCCCACATACTGAAAGAAAAAGTTTAGAGTTCAGTCTTGAGTAACTGTTGTCCATTCCTCTTCTTCTACGTTCTCCTCTCCTCTCTTGTCTTCACTTTTCTCTAACGGTACTCGCCTCTGTCCGTTCACCGTTCAAGTAATTTCATATCGCTGACAAATTCAGGACAACTTTCTAAATGCACCTTGCACCCGATAGTGCATACCGTTTTGCAGAAATATTTCGAATATGCATTTTCACTGTGCAATTCCCGTTAAATGACTCGTACTTACTTTTTCAACTTCGAAGTTCATCATGATTTCCATATTGGGACACACGCCCAAAAACGGCACCTGTGCCAATGCACTTCCGGCCACGAACAGTACCAACGATATCCACAGCATCTTGATTTCTGAAATCCAATGATTCTTATCGGTACTGATAAAAATCAGCTGAATATATAGAAAATTCCGACAAGCACCGAGACCTTCTAGAATCTTTCTCGGCGACTGGTACTTCGTGACTGAGACTTTTTGAAAATCATCTCGCTAAATTATAGTTTGCATAAGAAACAAGGAAGTGATAGTTTGAAGGACAACGAGAGGTAAACAGGATTTCAAAGTAATTATTTGCTAAGTAAAAAACGCGATAAATCATTGAAAAAAAAAAAGAAATTACGATCTTCAATATGTCAAAAATGAGTATTTTGATTTTTGTATCTTAAGTGCACTCGGGGGATTTATTTAACGATCAAGATATTAAATCATTACGACCGATAAGTTGATGACCTTTTGGCAACAGGATTTCTGAGTCAGTCGAGCCGAGTGAAAATAATTTTCGTAAAATTCTCCAGCGTCATAGTCAAAATTATTTCTCCCATCCAGCGAATAAATAACTTTGGACCTGCTAAGGCAGCTAAGTGACTAGTTTCGTACGTACCTCTTGAACTCGAGCGTAGTAGCTGATCAGCCGAATGACACTGACGGAATGACAGTTGTTGACAGGCCTGGCTTCCTTTTCTATTCTCAGTCTCCACTGGTCAGCAGCTACTGGATGACTGTTCCCCACGATGTCTTTGATGTCTTTGGCGAGACCACGAGGCTCAATTATTCCTTCGAAAGAGTTCTGTCAGTTAGTGGGTCAGTAACGGGACGAGTACGGTTCAAGGAACCCGGGGCATGCCTTGAATTTGCAGTTGGCCAATCAGGACTCTTCCTTGGAATTGCATTGCCAATCTGAATGGGACTTTGCGACTTTCGAAAAAATCTAAAATCTATGTGTCGAAACATACGTCACTGTAGTTCCTACTTTTTTCCTCATTTCGGATCACAATCGCTTCTTATCTTTTTCCTTCGTTCTTAAATTTTTTTTTTTTTTTTTTGAGAATTTACTTACATCTTTCTTTTTCACCTGGTCATGTCGAACGCATCCGCGATTATGGAGGACAGTGGCCTTTGTGTTTTGTCATGAATTATTCCGTAGTCTGCTTTAGTTTTTTATTTGGCTATCGCAGAAGCCATTGTTACACCCAACAATTGGACGTTCCACAACTTAAGGATTCTGGACTGGTCACGTTTGTAGAATATAATGGGACCGGGTCCAATTGCCTCTGTTGGTAGGTGGTATGTAATTCCTTGAAATTCTGTCTAGTTTGTTTTCTTGTGGATTACTAAGGATTCGATAGGTGACACGTATAAAGAGCACAACGGTATTTTAATGGGTTCATTTTATGTAACAATTTATTCAATTTTTTTTTTTTCGTTTGTACATTTTTCATTGGCTCGTTCGAGCTTCTTGCCAAGTTGGTACGAGAATCCAGAGTGGACAACTTGAAAATAAACAAATTTGGCACTCGATTGGGCGAGACTGGCCTTGCCCCGTTTTTCGGGGCAAGTACCGCTACGAGCCTCAGACTTGGAAATGTTCATCGTTCGACATGTGAATGCGTCTTGTGTCTAACGTTTATCCTACCGAGCATCCATATTTAAATATACGTTTCAAGATTCGCTTTTCTCAGCTTCCATGGCTGCCTCGGGTTCCGGTTCCACTTTGGCTGAGTCTGCAATTTTCTCAACGTTTTCTTCGGCTACCTGATCAGCGACCTTGAGGATGACTTCCGGTACGGGTTCTGCCTTGATCTCCTCCTCCTTCACTGGGGCTGTTTCTTCCTCGACTGCCGCCTCTACTTCCGGTTCCGATTTGACTGCCTCAGCCTTTTCCATCTCTTCGGCCTTTCGCGTTTGGAGAATAATTTCCGGAGCATCAGGAGTAATTGCTGACCTTAGGTTGACCTGTTTGGCAGCTTCCTCTTTCTCGGGTTCTTCCGATTCTGGCTTCTCGGCTGGTTCAGCTGCCTCCGACGGTTTTGAGTTCAAATAAGCACAGTCAGCCTGATCGGTCTTCACGAAGAAGGTTTTCGAAATCTTGTATTTGTCAAGGACCCCGTAAGCCTGAAACAGCAAGAAAATTTTGTCATATATTATTCTCAGTGACCTGGACCAAGCTGCGAAGTCTTCTATGAACTTTAATGGTGGACCTACCTTCTGGAGAACGGTACCAGGTGCCGAACGTTCCCTGGTCATGAGCCATGCGTTTTGAGTATGAACAGGCCCAATTCCGGAACAGCCCCAAAGTACGGCGTAGGAATCGTAGTCCGTCTCAAGTACCGAGTACTGGGTTTCCGGTGTCAGTGGGACCGTGGTGTACTTCACGTGAAGTTTGCCTTCCTCAGCCTTCGAGGCAGCTGGTTTTATTTCGCCCTCGAGGATTCGCTTGATTCCGGTGCTATAGCAAATTTTCATTTATTAACCAACCGATCGGAACCGATCAGAAATCGAAAAGAACTATCGGTTCAGTTACTTACAATCTGTTTGTCACTTCGTTGCTGACTCTAAGCTTCCCATCGGGCCCCTTGGTATAATTGGTGGTAACACAGCGAGCGACAACTTCGGACAATTGAAAATATCTTTCAGCCTCGTACCAGACACCCAAAAACTGCAAGATTTCACAAAAGTGTCAATGGAGTAATATTTTAATTTTTGACCATTTTTTTTCTATAAAACTTTTTTTATATCCCGAGTAAACTTACTCTGTTCATGTCGAAATTCGCCATCGGCACGTAATCCGGGCACCATCCCAGGCTCGGGATCTGGGCCCCTACGAGTCCCAGAGCCGATACTACGAAAATGATCTTGCCCAGCATTCTTAACGATCTGGCTGGGAGATTACCGATCCTTGGGCCTTATATACATTAGCCGCGGAGGGCAGGAGCGTTGACCGGCCAACTCCGATCCCCACCTCACGTGTGGGACTCTTCGCGTTACGGTATAATTCTGCGGGGACTCACGATGCTCACCGGTCGCCAAGTCTACAGGTCGTTTCATCATTCATCCGCAACATCCCGATAATTACCTTCCTCGTTGTACCGCTACATGCATATTTAAACAAGTCCCAAAAATTCTCTAAACAGACCCAAAATTCTTCGATTCCCCGAATCTTCCCCGTTTCTCGAAATTTCTCAACCGCCTGTAAAAAAAAACCTTTCGACAGTCCAGCAGAGCTTTGTGTTCCTCGAGCATAGAATCGCTCAAAGTGCCGCTCGACTATTCGGCACTCGCGAAAGCCTCGCAAATTGATCACTCGGCAGTTTGGCACGCGTTCGCTAACGAATCATCAAAGAACTCGTGACCAAACGGCCCATCAAGATCTTCATGAAAAAACACAGCTGGACCGTCGAAAAGTTCGGAGGATTCGTCGCGCGGTGACTTTGACGCTAATTAAAAAGTAAAATGTCCCTCGTGAAATTTGCATGGGAATTCGCGCTCGAGTTAAGGAGAAAAGGAGAGGGAGGAGAGAAAGAAGAAGAAAAAATCTTAAAAGGAACCCCACCCATACAGACTGGCATTAAGAAAATAAAGAACCAGCTCCCTTCTTAGACTCCGTGCTCGACGCTCTTCCCGACTCCTGCACGTACGTAGAGTCGCGTAGCACTTAAAAGGCACTGGAGGAGCACGAAGCTGGTAAAAAGCCTGAACGACGCTGGCCTCCCGATGGCTATTGAACTCTTGTGCAACCTGCATAAAAAGCTACGTGTCAGTGAGTGAACCCGGCATTTCCATTGCCGGTTAACCATTGGTCCACGCTGGTACACCGGGTTCAAGTTCACCTCGGACTTCGTCTCGAAGATCCTTTACTGTAAAATTACGAGAATCTTCAGAATTTACTCGAGTCAACGTGCATGTATATCTATGGACGTTTCACGTTTCTATGACTCTGCCTGCAGTCGTGTACGCGACTTGTCCGCACTGCAGCGACATTGACCGCTCGATTACGCGGAAACCAGCCTGACGCTTGACACTTGCATAGAAATACACTGAGTGGCTACCCGGTAGAATGGGGTATTTTGAAAAAAGGGAAAAAATGAAAAATTCTCCAAGCAAACGTTAAACTGTACATATGAAGTTATTTCGATGAACTTCTAATGTCCTAACGATCGTTCTCAGTCCCTTGACATTCTAACGTTGCTCAATAGGTATACCTTAAGGCCGACCCACAGGTACCCGTAAGTACCACTGTAAGGTAAATGACTCTTGATAACGGGTTTTATGTATTTTTTTAGTTTTTTCCTTCTGCCTCGACTGGACGCTAATAAAACTTTCGCACCGTTAGAAACCAGACAACGTGGTAACAAGGATGTATCGAATGTCGTTGATTACGAACGGTATTAATTAAATAAATTAATTGTAACTAATAATAATAATAATGGCAATGAAAATTCAAGGTTTACTACTCTCGTCGGAAATTTATTTCATCACAGGTATTCCTCTTTCGCCGATCTGTCACTTCGTGCGACTGTCAATTATTTTTGAAAAAAAAAAAAAAAAAATTTATTTTCTCCGTTTCGGATTTTTGAGGAATAATTCAATAGGGCGAAAAAACAGGAGGTGAAAATTGATCTTGGACAAATTTTACTGTCGATCGATTTCTTTCCGTCATCCTTTGCTTCGATGACGTCAGATTTGACAGCCCCGAAGACGAAGACCGTCGAAGGGAATACCTGGGTCTTTCGTGCAATTATATACAATAACGTATTATCAATAGTAAATATCTAATATGCATAACTATTATAATAAAGGCTTACGAGCTATAAGCTATACTTACAATTAATTCGAATTGCTAATTACAACATGTTGTACCTGCGTCAAGGCATCGCACGCTAAACAATAATTACTTTATTTATCATTTAGTATCACATTGTGTTCACTGTTGTGCTGGCCGTTCTTGCCTGGCATTCGAATTCTGCACGTGCTTTCTTGTTGCTTGGTTCTTTTTTTTTTAAATTGTCTCACTCAAAATATTCAAAAAGTACCCCCACTCTCCTAGCCTTGCTCACCTGTCTCTCTTGCTCTCACACGTACACACGCACTCCTCAACGAGAAAAGATACTTGAAACAAATGATAAATTCCTCGTTTAAATTGTCACTGATGAAAAATTCATCAATTTTCATCTCCAGTCGCGTCTCGCGAGGCGACAGGAGCAACGGAAGTTATAGTGACGTAAGACGCAGAGCAAAAAAGACAAAAGTCGAGGGGAGAATCCAGAAAAAAAAATGAAAAAAAAATCGAAGGTCCCAAAGAACGTGGAAGAAACTCGAAGCCAGGCAACTTACAGGCATTATTTTCTCTTTTGAAATCAATCGGGAAGAAGGTGTGGATAGAAAAACGTAAGATTGTTAAAGGGGGGGGCGGGAGGGGAGGAAGGGATGAAAGATAGCAGTGATAGGTGATAGCGCTAGATAATAGGTGTAGAGTGACAGTTGTAGCGGTGATTAGTGACGTGTGTACGTGTGCGCTCGTTACAGGGAATAATTAATAAGCTTTATTTGTAATTTCTTTCTTTTCATTTTTCTTCTTTCGTTTTCTTCGCTTCCTCTCTTTTTCACTTTAATATCCCTTCTTTAATCCGTGTACAATGCGATCTGTCGTAGGTCTATGATTCGTACAAGATTCAGATCTCGGCGTTTCGCACATAATATAACTTATATGTTTCCCACTCGCGAACAGCCCTACGAACATATCTTTGGTGTACTGCTCTCGGTATTCTCAAGAATAATAATGTTATCTATTAACGGCGCCACTGATCGTGCGTCGCGACGCTGCTGCAATTAGTCGATCTGAGGAAACTGGGAGATTACTTTTTTTCTTTCCTCCTCTTTTTCGTGTAATGCCAGAATTTTTTGGCTCTGTGCCCCACGAGTGTGCTCCGTGCATGTGGGTTCGTGTCCGTGCTAAATTTTTTTCCTAGCGTGCCGACGGCTTTTACGATTATCAAAAAATAAAATAAACTTGATTTCGGGTACTTTTGCGTGGCGCTTACGTGTACACTTTGTCTTTTCTTCGCGCGAGTGCATAAGTGCATGCGTGCGGGTCTTTTCCTCCCTTCCGAAATTACGTCGAGTTGCATCTTCCTCGCGGGATGAAAACTTCGCGAAGAGAAGGGGACGAGTGGCGGATGAACACGAAGAGATGTGAAAGGGGTAAATTAAAAAAAAAAAAAAAAAGAAGAAAAAACCATTGGAAGGTGGAGAGGGTTAAAAAGGTAGAGCCACGCGAAAGAGAATCGCTACTCGCGTAAACTTTGACAAAATGGCCGGTCGAATAATTCGAGAGCGAATCACGAGCGAAGTCCGCGCCCTTCGAGGCACCTAAGGGCTAAAAACGAAAAGAAAATCCTAAATAATGACGTCCTGCGTCAAAAACTACTTATACGTCTAAAACGGGGCTACTTGGGCTGGTGGTTTGTTCTTTCGTTTCTCTCCGTAGGATTTCTCTTGCTTTCCTACGGCATGTCCGTCCGTTCAATTTGTTTTCCGTGTCGTCGTTGCTCCAGGGGGATGCAGAAGGGTTTGAAAGCTTTTTTTTGTTTCGTATGGAGACAATAGGGAATGAAAGGGACATCCTCGGGAATTGCATAATTACTTTTATAAACCTGCTACGGATTAACGTCCTAATGCTTACTCTCGTATACGCTTAGCCTATGAACACATGAAAATCACTGCCCAATCGACCAATTTGGACCCATAAGGCACGTCGAATCGTTTGAGGTCCAGGAAAACGACTGAGACGCCAGGATCGTCGTCGAAGGAAGAGAATAAGATAAAATATCATAGCTTGTCTGCGCGAGCAGATGAAAATAAATTCCTTCTAGCCGATCGATCCGTTCCGCTCAGTGCGATTTTCTCTAAACATGCTGCGTCAATTTGTTCAAGGCGATTTCGGGCAGGACACTAAGATCTACCTAAGACAGAAAATCGGTGGAAAATCGGTTGGTCCCTTTGCGTGTATAAAATAAATTAATGCTTCTTTCGCGTTTTTCATATGTAACATTATGTACAAGAGAAGAAGAGAGTCGTGTATGTAAATATATCTCTGTGTGTAATAGCGTCTGTAACGTCTAGACGCTTGGATGATGTATATTCATGTACAAGGGGAAGGTGCTCGTACGAGGTCTCAGCATGTGCTGCCTTGCGATGTCGATGGCTCCGATACGCCGCGCTTCGTTATCATTTCCAAGCGTATATCTAGATCCGCCAATAGAAATCTATTCAGGAAGCGGCCATCGATTTTTCGTACACATTTTTTTACATTTGGCCTTTGACCTCCTTTCCCTTTCTCTCACGCTCTTTCACAGGTACCAGATTTTTACGGTATTTTCGAAATACCCTGGCGCGACTCTATATAGACGTATATAGATTGAGAAGGTAGAGACCGGTGCTACGTATTTTCGGGATATGGGCATTTCCCTTCTGGACGTCCGTGACGGATGTCCCGGATGTTGGATCTTGAGGATTCGGACCTTCAGGATGTTCCGGAAAGATAGCTGACGAACATTCCATGAAGACTTCCAGATGAAAATGGCCCGTAGCACCGGGCTACCTTGAATCTTGTCGCTAGTCGTGAAGGTTCTTACTGAGTAGAAGATTGTTATGCGGCCCTGACAAGTGCCTGATTAGCTCCTGCAAGCTGTCGAAGCTCAGCGAACAGAAGCAGCAGGTGAACGTGTTATCAGGCGCGGCGATAACGCCTCTATGAACCGAGCAGAGATGCTTAAGAAGATGCGCCTTCTGCTTGAACATGGCGACGCAAAGGCGACAGGCGAAGGGTTTCTCGCCCGTGTGAACTCTCAGATGAGTCTTCAGGTTCCAGGACATACCGAACTGCTTGCCGCAGTAGCTGCAGCGGTATTCGCGAACGGGGGTCGATTTTGGGGGATCTTCCGTGGGGGGTTGCGGCGGCGCACGGGCCGGGGGTAAACTCCAGGCACCCCATGGTGGTTCCAGACCAGCTGCTGCGGTGGGATCCGCACTGGGGGGTCGATGAGATGCCGTCGGCGGGGTCAACGACCTGTCCTGCTGTTCATTTGAAAAGAGAAAGAAAGATAGAAAAAACAGGGCATGAATGAATTTTTTTATTTAAATCAAATGGCCATCCCTGCGAAGGAGCCTCAATGTACTTACCAGGTATGGTGGGGCCGATACGCTTAAGGGATGGGGTGCCTGTAGCCTTCGGGGTGTCTCGAATCCGGGATTGAAGGGGACGAACGCCGGATTCTGGGCTGGGGCGTTGTGAAAACCGGGTCTTCGCTTTCGATGGGGTGTCACCACGTAAGCTTCCGCCGGTGGGATTGGTATCTCTTCCGGTTTCCTTTTACCCTGTTCCAGACCCAAGGCTAATCTCGCGGCTAATTGACGCCTGCGCTCTTCAGCCTCTTCCAGGGACTCTCTTCTCTCCAACATTGGCTTCTCTGTCCTGCGAACGTCATCCAAAGGTACTTGTACCAGGTATCGACTTTTACGGGCATGCATCAAAATTCAGGATCAGCATGGTCCTGGGCTATACAATCTCAAGAATCAATATACATACTTGTGAATTATGTCGTGGGAGCTTTCGCTGGTTGTCGATGTCCCAGAGTTCAGGCTTAGGTTCACGGGATCCGAACTATCCCTCCTCCTGGGTGGTTCTATACTGCTTTCGCGATTTTCCAAAAGCATCGCTTCACCCTCGACACCCTCGACGTCGACCTCGGGCTCCTCCTCGCATCCCTCCGTCTTAATGAGGACCGAACAACAATCCGCAGGGTTGTTCGATTGTCTGAATCCATTTTGAAAGGGTGCTCTCAGTCAATTCGTGTACAGCAGACAAGTTCAAGGGATGAAGAGCTGGGGGTGAGCTTTTTCTTACCTGCCGTCGTACTGAGACTCGTAGCTGGAGCTTTCTTGGCTCTCGGAGGGTTGCGGCGTTGGTATTCTCTCGGGCTCGGAATTGCTCGAGGTTTGGGGTTGATTAGGCTCGAAGAGCTCGGACTTGATTTGTAGAAGCTCGAACAGTTCTCTCAGTGGGGTAAGCTCCGTGGACTGTTGACAATAAGAGAAAAGTTTCATTTTTAATTAGAATCCGAACAACACCTGGTCCTCCCTTCGTCCTGGGTCTACGATTTTTATTTTAAAAAATTAGACCCACCGGTATCAGGGCTTCCCCGTTGTAGAGAAATTCGAGCAGATGATTCAGCTGCGTCTTCCTGACCCCAGACAAATGAACCACGTGGTCCAAGGCTGGATTGCGAAGTAGACTAGCCAGGAGGGGACTAGCCGCCGCCAATACTACTCGGTGGGCCCTAACGACGGAACCGTCGTCGCAAGCCAAGGTCACGTCCACGTGACGGTCCCCGCTGTACCAGGCCCCGACCTCAGCGGCCAAGGTTGCGGGATGTTTCCCATAATGGAGGGTCAGTAGACCGTCCGTATACATCGTCTGTAACAAATGAAATTTTCAAATATTTATACAAAAATATATTCAAATTTTACTATTTAACGAGAACACGTATATATATATATTTTTAAAAAACCTTCGATGACTCTCAAAATAGTCAATGAATTCAATTAAGCACGTGCTACCTGATTACGCTGAATACAGATACGTGCCATGCAATCGTATCCGATTGCTTTGATCGCGTAATGAATTTGAATGAAAAAATTCATTATCGCAATTCTCAAATTTTTCCCCGAGATCATGAATCATCAAGATCACGATCGTCTTTCGGAAATACCATCTACTACTGGACCCCAGTCGAAAGGTATCGATTAATCTTCGGTCTGCTTAGTCTAATGAGAATCTAGAATCTAATTATAAAAATCATCATCATCCGTATACGGATCTTCCGCTCCATCACGATCGAATGATTCAGAGTATTGCGACGAGAAAGAGAATGATCTTGATTGCTGCGTCATACGTCTTTTTGCCATTTATAAACCGATACGCTAGTAACAATCTGCGTGTGTTGGCAGTGTAAAAAAATAATAAAAAAAAGCGACAAACAGCTACTATCGAGAAACTAAGAGAAGAGTACATCAGCGATAACAATAACGATTTCGAATCCAAAGTAACCCGAGTGACCTTCGACCGACTGGAATTGGAAAGGAGCGACCTTCGGTAAGAGTGGCGATGCGGGCTTTATTATTGCATACTTGACTCGCTAGTCAAGTCCCACTTAAAGCTCATCGTTTCAGAACTAGTACTGGTCTCTCTGTCGCGGCTTAGAAACCAGCCGTAATGAAAACTAGCCACGTTTGACGTTAGAGAGTCCGTTCTTTGAGAAAAGCATCGTGTAGGAGTTTCAAGGTTTCAACGTGTACATTTCAACGAATAAGGAAACAGTGGGAGGAAGGAGAGAGGAGCTCAGATAATATTACGGAATTCAGAGACGGGGACTTGCGATCTTGAAAGGCCCCATAGAGGGAGAGTGGTTGGTGATGGCGGTTAGAATAATCACGAGGTATTTATTTAAAAAAAAAAAAGAAAAAAGAAAAAAAAAGAAAAGAGAGACGTCCTTGGGTAATAGTTATGTAGCGGACGAATGATTATATATATCAGTGTATATATAGACACGTGTAGACAAATATACGTATGTATATATATACCGTGTGGCATACGTAATGTTATTACTGAGAAAATTGCTGAATAAGGAAATTGTTGCTGGCTGAAGTTCAGGGTCAATTACTGCTATAGAATTACGTCTGCGTTTTCTTTCTTCTATTTGGGCCTTGGGGGGGTGTAGTGGGGATGCCGCTGGTAAGGCCCATTCGTATCACGGACGGGGCCTTACCGGCTCCCCACTAGTTTCCCTGCGCGCCGTAGCTGCAGCGCGCGCGGCGGCAGCTCCACTCGCCTGTTACTCTGCAGGTGCTGCACTCTGGATTTCGCTGGAGGGGGCCCCGTAACCGCGTGCCCCGTCGAACGCGGTCGGTAACAGGTTCTGCCGTCCACCTGTAGGATCGTGGCTCTTTCGCAAAGCGCCGACACTCCGTCTCGGGGGCCTTATCGGGCCGCGTAACGACGATTACTCAATTTCCAATGTAAGGCCCCTTTTCCTTCGGGTCCGTATTACACTATACGTGAGATACTCGACTGGTAACCGATATTCCGGAATCTCGTGAAAGAACATAGAACGGCGACGCGACATCGAAGTACACGGTTCCCGTTTGACTGGTAGGGCCCCTTTCTACTTTGGGCCTTACGCGATACGACGAGGGACCTTACCATCCGTCGTGGCGTGGAACAATGGCGAAACTGGGTTACGCAAATGTCGAGGCTGGGAATTAAAATGCGTGTCTTGAGCGAACCCCGTTCTCGTCAGGGCCTTAAGTCCCACTACCACGCTTTTTTCTCGGTCCCTTCCCTACTCGCTCTCCCGATCTCTTTGTATCTCTCGGGAAGGAGGAGAAAGGCGTACATAAAGACTTCCCGGAGCGTGCGTCATTTCCGAAACTTCGTTTCGTTCGAATCTCCTTATCGAGAAAGTTTCTTTCGCACTCACTTCGCTTTACGAAATGTTATCAAGGGGCCAATTTGAAAAATGACAATTTTTCTTATTTACATTGGACTTACGGCTGCTCGAAGTCTCCTTCGCTCCTCTCTCCACTATCTCGCTGAGTTATTTACTCCGTTCCAGCATTTTTTCCTCTTTTTTCTACGAAGCCGTTCGTTGTCGGTAGATAGGTAGATAGGTAGATACCTACAGTGCCGGAGCCTGTACTCTGATTAAGGCGAGGCACAGCTTCGTGGAGGGATTGAGCAATGGAGAGCTCGCTCCGACGTAATGGGGCCCACCGTTTCCGCTCTATTTTTTGTGGGCCCAATTATGTTTCGCCAGCTTGAATAGATCGCGTTTCGTGGCTGCATCAGGAGTCCCTCCGCGCCGTTGAGAGAGGACCGTTCACCCGGAACGTCCTCTGATACTCCTATCCGCCAGTTCAAGACACTTGGGATCGTCATCGGCGTCATCGACGTAGCCTAAAACCACCAATCGCCATCAGAGTCCCTGGTGCCCAGGTTGATTCCACGTAAATCCGAGCACGTTGACACTTCCCTCGTTAAACTGTTTACTCCGATAGGAAAAATCTGGCCCTCGGGCAACGGTCTCAAAGCACTCTGATAAATCGTAAAAGAAAATTTCCAAAATACAACCTCCGCTCTTCGATCCCCATCGTTCCACTACCAGCAATCACTTTTCCATACGGATACAAAAAAGAGGGAATTCATCCTACGAACGATCCATCCTATCAAACCAAAAACCCAAACCCCTGCGTATAATTTTTTCGAAAATCATAACCCACCTAAAAAAAATGGGCAATACGAAAAATCGAATTCTTTCGCAATCCAAACCAACTTTCGATCCCTCTTCTCTTCCCTCCGTTCGCCAATTCTCCTACGGCACGATCGACCGCTACGAGAACACTCGCCGTAAACGAGTCACCGGGTACATTTCGTTCAAGGCCAGAAGTAAAAAGTCTTTTCAGCTGCACTTACCGAGCAACCCGGCTAACTGGTACGCGCTCACGCTCTCGCTCGCACGTAACACAGAGATACGTATACGTGCAAGAGAGTACGGACTATAGAGAGTCAGGCTCTATCACTATAGAGAGTCGAAGCGGCTAGCACACCACTGGCTCCTTCGTAATATATACGTTACGCACGTAGGTGTCTCTCTACGAAAGCAGCTCGGCAAAGCAGCCAGTTACATAATCCATTCATTATATAAGAACAATCGGCCGTCTAATAGACACTCCATCATTGTGCGATCCGAAGGGCACATCCATCCCGCGTAGATAGAGACACCACCGGTAGCATCGCGTGGCCTAGCGACCTCTTTGCTTTTTTAATTCAATACGAGGAATTTACTGTCCTCCATCTTTCTTTCCTTTTTCCCACAGGCACCCGTCAACGGCAATAACAGACCACCTCCCTACGATTTCAGTTCCCCCGTGTCTTTTCGTTGGTCTTTCGAGGACCGCGCATGCGCCCAGGATGCATTCCTCCGTTACCCAGAGTCCCCTGCTACTCATATGCATGCCAACTTCTCTCTCGGTTGCACCTCGATCCTTACGTAAGAAATGTGCACTAGGAAAGTCTCCGTGCACACCTATCCCCCAGAGTCCCATAAAGGTACTGTCCGTACCTGTTCAATTACTCCTGGTTACAGATCCGGCGACTCCCCCCCCCCCCCCC
>NW_014333378.1:67052-71424 GCF_000341935.2 Cephus cinctus
TTTAGGAAAGTACAGACAATTTACAAAGTTCCTGTATTTACTTTTCCCACGTATACGACACTTGTCACTATTGTTATTCCTGTCTTTTATTTTATGCTTTTTCGGAATACATATATCCCCCACGGGCTACGTACACTTTGTCCAAGTCCACCGGTCTCTCTTAATAACGCCACGACTTGTCCGTCTACTTACTGTCCTTTTTCACTTGCTCCCCCGTATGGCTGAGCTATGCGCTACCACGTCCCATGTGCTGCGTGCTGTGTGCTAACGCTCGGTATGTGCGCTGCTATGCTGCGCTATGTGTGTCTATGCTGCCGAGTGGACACTTACGTAATACAGAGTGATCTCACGTTGTGGGTGGGGACTTGCTGTGTGTGTCGCTCGGTATGTATACGGTGTCCAAAAAGTCATGGATCTTTAAATAATTTACGTGCTATCCTTAAGGATCCGGGGCTGATGCGATATTATTGTTATTTTCATCTTCTTGGATATTCCGGGAATTCATATATATATATATATATATATATAGCACGTGGAATATCAATGCGCTTCATTTCCCTCTCAAAAATCAACCTGACCTTCGGCCAATATTTATGAGAAGTCCAAGCTCTCGGGATATCATCGTCGTTATCATTCTCGTTGGTCGAGCCGATTTCAGGGTGTTTTCGAAGGGAGACGATAACGATCTCGAAATTGGTGTAATTCTTCGCCGAGGATTCATCTTTGTCGGTGCCACTTGGAATCCTAGTCTGTTTTCCTCCTTTTAATTTCGAACACTGTACTTGGAGTTTTGTATCTGGGTCGCTTGCTGTGCAATACGATGAAACGGCGCCAAGGATGAATAACGTGTAGTTCGGAGTGGCGATCGCGCGATATAATTCGTGCGGCGCGACGAGGACAGAGAGAGGAGTTTGCGTGCGAGAGAAAGAGAGACTGAATAGCTAGAAGAAAAATTCGAAATGAAGAAAAAAAAAAATAGTCTACCCCATGCGCCAGAGAAATTTCAAGAAGCAAAGGATAATACAAGTAAAAGTAAGAGTAGCCGAGAATCGGCCGCGTGAATATTTATAGGAAGAAGGACACGTGGGAGGATGCGAAGGATCGAGGAAAATATGTATGCAGTGCAGGGACGCTCGTGCGAGTGCCGTTTATCGAGAGCTCGAAAATAAAAGAGTTAATTACAAGGACGAAGACACTATGAGAGCCTGATAATATTATCAGGCTAATTAAGACAATGAGCAACAATGTATGCTATCGGTAAATTACTGAAAATGTCTTCCGTTATAAGGCAACTATGTAGGTATTTACGTGAAACAGCTCAGGAGCGAAGGGGGCCGAATACCTAGGCTAGAGGCGAAAGGTAGAAAGGTGAAAAAGGGTAGGCGAAAGGTATCAGGAATACAAGGACCGGCCCTTGGCGTCCGCCAATAATTTATGCCCCACGACTGACCCAGTATGCCTCATCGTTTTATTACACGTCCCAATGCTGCACTTATGACGTCGTAGTACGGGCAGGTTAAGCTGCCAGCTATCCGGTGATCCAGGTAGGGACTGGCTGGTAAGTAAAGCAAACGCGAGCAAGACAGGCCAACCAGCCAACCAGCCTGCCAGCCTGCCAGCCAGGCAGCCAGTCAAACAGCCGGCGAGGCAGGCAGGTAAGTCTGAACGAATATAACGATAGATGAAAGTGAAAGGGAAGGTAGAAAGGGTTAGCGCTCTCGCTCCTGAGTGCACGCTCGTTCAGGCCCGGAGAGCCGGGGCCCATTGGGCCCCCCCGGTGGACCCAGAAAGTTTACAATCGCCACGAGTCTCTGGTAAACGGCGCACCAGCCCGGAGAAAATCCCGCGGCGCGTTGCCGGATTCGACTCGATCGCAGACAAGTTTCTGCATTCGCGGCCACACATGCCGATGCACGTATGCATATGCATAACACAAATTTCAATTAAAAGCATGTATATACATATATGCATCTTACTCGGTAACAAGGATTCACTTTGGCTTCCTCGCGCTGTCCTCTCTCTTTTTATTCCCCTAGCAAAAACACGTCTCTCTCTCTCTCTCTCTCTCTCTCTCTCTCTTCACTTCTTTTTTCTCTTTCTCTATCCCCCCCATACTACCATCGGCTAACCGACGAACCGACTTTGCAATTAAAGTGCTAAAAGCTGCCGCTGAGTCTTGCTTCTCAAGACCTTGAATTCGCTGAAGCGTACTTCCGCT
Organism: Cephus cinctus; assembly: GCF_000341935.2. Taxonomy (NCBI): domain Eukaryota; kingdom Metazoa; phylum Arthropoda; class Insecta; order Hymenoptera; family Cephidae; genus Cephus; species Cephus cinctus. The sequence goes on from NW_014333378.1 coordinate 69,271, forward strand.
TCTGATTAGCTTCCTCTTTTCCCATCGTCGACTCTCCTCGCTTCGAGTCTCTTTTGCTTCTTCTTTCCCCTCGCGCTTTTATTTTTTACCTCCCCCCACCCACCCCTCTATATCTCCCTTTTCCATCTTTCTTTCCTTCCAACGGCCGAACGCAGGCGCACTTTTTTTTCCTACATTTTTTTTTCTTCGTTCGTCCGTCCTTTGTCTTAATCCTTGTCTCTTCACTCTGAAACGCCAATCTTTACTCTTGTTCTTTTTCTTCTTTTTTTCTTTCTCCAGTCAACCCCGCGCTGAGAATCGAACGCGTGCGGCTTCGCTGCCAGCCTGATAAATTCTTCTCTCGGCCAGATATCAATTCCTCGTAAGTCGATATCGTCATGGGAAGGAATTGGCTGCGCCGCTGCACATTCTACGGGGGTAGGCGCATCCGTAAAATCCGAATAAGAAATGTGCATCGTTGTTATCAGCTTCGACGAGATAACGAAGATTAATCGGATCGTCAATATTTTTTAATAATTATCTAACGAGTATTATATATACGCAAATAACGAACGTGCTTCGTCGCAGAAACTGCAATTGTAGTATCTGTTTAATTAATTGCCATGAGTCACGGTGGCATAGATTTTTCTTCTGTTAACGATTTCTTAATTAGTTCACGGTAAAATCACCAGGGGAACTCGCAATTACTTGTGTCCGTAACGTCGAAAGAAACTATTCTCCTATTATGCAATAATTTGCCACTAGTATTTCTTTTTTTGCCAATATCAACAATCAAATTAGGCAATTCCCTCACAATGACGTTACGTTAATCGTCATCTGGATAATTAATTAACGATAACGAATATGTCAATTTTTCGAGTGCTCGTGCAGAGTTTACAAAAATTGTTTTTAAATAACTAAAATTCTTATCTGGGTCAGTACTGATTATATATGTTGACGCGAACAAAAAAATAATAATAAAAGACCGCATTTCTCGAGTTACAGTCACAGGTGGCGCCTTTTAATATTTTATTATCGAATTACCCTAATTAAACTTTCACGCCAAAAACACATTCAAGCATCGCAGCTCACGATGCAGCAGTATTTACGTGTTTCAATTATCACTCTTTATCTCTTTATGGCTCGCTCGTTTACGAAGTTTTATCACCCAGTCGCGTCATTGTGAATCGTTTGATTAGAGTCCTTGATGAATGACCGAATATCACATAATTTTACTTGAGCAAACGTCAAGCCAGGTGGCATCACGTGGAAAGCACATATACGCACGCTGATATCGTTCGACCGAAAACACGTGGCGGAATCGCGTGGCGATAAGCGCGAAATATTTAGTCCCAGTCAAAAAAAAAAAAAAAGTAATGACCGAGCAAAGATCATAAAAAAGGTGTGTTTTCGAACGATCGATAACCTTGACACTAAAATTATAAAATCGACAAATTTTCAACTACTACTCGATATCTCACGAGATACCGAGCGTAGGTGATAAAGAATGTCGGAACTCGGTTTCGCGTAGAGATAAGAAAAGAAAGTAGATAAAACGCGGATTGACTATACGACTGATAATAATAACAATAATGAAATTAGTCACACCGTATAATGTCTTACCTCACTGTATTTTCCTCCCGGCCTATCCGATCCAATGTGATCGAAATAAAAAGAAAAACAATCGATCTCCGATGTCCTCCGCGAAGAACACCTCAAGATCCTTTACTGCAATAACGACGTTCAGGACTCTCTCGAGGATCTTCGCGGCATCTCCGCGATGCAGTCCGTGTCCGGTGTTGTATCGTGGTAATCCAATCTCCACATTGATACGTGATGCAGCTCGTGATGACTTTCAACGAAACTGGTTAACTGGGACGCGCAGCGAGTCGACGGAGGAAGCACCGAGATTTAAACAATAAATTATTAAAACAGATCGACGTCAAAAGGCAAATATGAGGAAGTTGGAGACTCGTAGCGTCTGACTTTAATCTCGCACTGATCACTTCACACAACACGGCTGTTACGGGCTTCACTATATGCAGTAGTCACTGACAAAAGTGGCTGGACAAATCGAGACCCGCTAGTTGGTTAGGAAAATAACGTGGATTACGCGATCACTTAGTATCCTATTGAATGTCAGGTAGCGACGATCCGGGGGGTGGCAGGGGGGGG
>NW_014333378.1:71519-83989 GCF_000341935.2 Cephus cinctus
GGGGGGTGGGGGGGGGGGGGGAAAGAAAGAGAGAGAAGAAAGAGAGGAAAGAAAGAGAGAGAGAGAAGGAAAGAAAGAAAGAAAGAAAGAGAAAGCAAAGAAATCTTTCTCCCAATTCTCCGCTCTTCCGTCCCGACGAAGCTGAACTGCCGAACTCAAAGGTCGAAGCAAGTGGGCAAAGTGGATCCGAAGCGGTTGCGATCTTGCGAAGATGAGCAAAGGAAAAAGAAGATCAGCGTCCGCGCGAATGAGACGCGAGCGAACGTGGCGAGTAGGACACGGGAGTTAAGCGCGGATGTGAAATGGTCCTTGGATCTTGAATCTCGGTTGTCTCGGTGTAGAAAGGGTTGCGCACCCGGAGGAACTGTGTGCGTGTGTGTTCTTTTTTTCTTTCCCGGCGTCCGCGAGAGCCGAGCTCCCAGGGTCAGCCGGCTGGCTCCGTGGCACTTTTACCCGTTGCCCGTTGGGCTCTCTCAAGGACTCTAAAGCTTCTATCCCTTTCTCTTATCCTTTCGCGTGCCTTTTTTATCCCCCTAACCTTTTTAGCGGACTTTTAATTCCGTTGCCGGTTACGTTGCCGCGGTAACTTATGATCGCCTCGGCTCCTTCCAAGGTAAAGAAAAGGCGCATAGAAAGGAGTAGTCGATAGTCAATAGGGACGCGATATAGAAATGTCAGCGTACTTTTCCTTTCATCGTACGTTCATTACGAATTGATCGTTGACTCTTCGTTTATTGACATTTTCCTTTATTCTCCTTCGTCCCCACTACTTTCTATCTTTGATTCTCTCTTTTTCTCTTTCTCTTCCAACGCCGATTCCTCTCCTCTCCTTTCTCTCTCCTTCCTCCTCCTCCTCCTCCTCCTCCGTCTCCTCTTCCTCCTCTTCTTCCTCTTCCTCCTCCTCCTCCTCCTCCTCCTCCTCCTCGTCTTCCTCCTCCTCCGTCGCCGTCTCGTCCGCCTCCTCCTCCGTGACAATCGACCACCTCAATTCCAGCGCATTCGAGACTCTTTCCTTACTTTCAGCAAGGTATCCTCGACGCTCGCCACGACTATGGCGCGCTTGCCTCTTTTCCCTCGGTTTTGTAATCCTTTACGAAACGCGCCGCGAAGTAAAAGTCGACACGGCTACTCGACGATGTTGGCGGCGCCGTCCGCACGCACCTCCTCGACACTCTCGAATTCTTCGATCCGTCGATCCACCGATTCTCCACTCCTTCTGTGCCCACAGTTTCACACGCGCGCACTTCTTCTCCGTTATCCTTTATTGGAATTACGCTTCGAGAACTTTTTATCAAGGAATTTCGTTATCTGTATCTTATATATTTTTCTCTCTCTCTCTCCCTCTCTCTCTCTCTCTCTCTCTCTCTATACGTTCCTCTCGACACTCGCGTATATTTCTTCCTTCCCTTCCTCTTCCGGGCTCCTCCTTGACCTCTCTCACTTTTCCCGCTGGAAAGCGCGGGACCCGGGATACTTGTATCTCGTACGGACGCACTCGCGAGTTTCGATAGTTCCCATCGCTTCCACCGCTCGCGAATCACGTTCACTCGTTATTCACCCGGCCTGCGCACCCGGTCATGCCACCTCCTTCACCTCACGAGAGCACCACCACCACCACCAACACCACCACCACCACCACAAACCTCCTTCTCCTCCCTCGGAAACTCCTTCGAGTGCTGCTCACCTCCAACAGTGCGCAACGCCTAAGCTATCACTCGCGGAAATCACGAAAACTCAGCGCGACGTACTATTCCTCCTGTTCACTTCACTCTCTGTCACGGGGTTTCACGCTTCTTTCCAAAGAAGCGCCCTGGGCTCCGCGTTCAGTGAAAACTCGACAGTATTCCAATCGGACAGCTACACCTTTTTACTGTCCCTCACTGACAAGAGGATGCGCCACCGTTACTCTGTCTGTCGTCTTCTTTCTTCCGACAATATATTATCCGTCAGGCGTTTCGCGTACTGCGAGCGACACACGTCGTATCGTGGCCTCAGGTTACGTCGATCCTCGTCGTTAACGTTACGCAACGTAAAGATCAGCAAGGATTCAGATTGTTTTTATCGTAATTTACTCGAGCTGCGGAAAGAGCAGCATTGGTCTCTTTGTGTATTCTTTCACCGTGGTACAACACGACACTCTTGACACTCTTGTTATTATTATTTATTATATAATTAACTTCCGTTCCCAGGAACGTCACTAGGATTTCAAGCAATTAATGAATTTCACTGCTTCCAGCCGCTCGACCTCTCGTCGGTCGTTGTCGATCCGTCGAATCAAACAACCGAGGATTCGCACAGCCTCCTGGTGATCTTCCGCTCCCGCGTCAACGCGTCGTGTACTTTCCCGAGTATTTTTCGACGTATCCACGTACCGAAACGGCACTCGGTCAACTCGAGCGTCGAGCGTCCAGAGTGCCGAGCCGTCAAAAAGCCCGCACAATCGTCTCTCGACTCGCGCACACTGAACAGACCAGTAGTAGGGATATTCGACGGCGGTGGCGGTGGCGGCGGTGTCGGTGGCGGCAACGACGGCCACGGCGTCCTGGCCTACGGATCGGATTTTAACTCGCTCGCAGTTGCCGAACGGCGGTTTCAACTTTTACTTTCAGCTCTTACACAACGAGTGGCTGGCAAGAGCGCGCGCGCCACTGCCGTTGCTGTTTGCCGCTACTGTTTCTGCTTCTATACACTCTTCGCGATCCCACAATTACACAGGGCACACCGACCAGTATCAACTTGAAATACTTTCGATGGATCGATATTATTACACGATAACTTTTACTTCTGCCACTTTTTGACCTCTCGCAAGGCGACGAGCGTAGCGCGTCCTCCTTTGTGATTTCAGCACAGTTCTACGTTCGTTCTTAGAAAACGTACGTGGTGGTAATACTTCCTGAGAGCCACTCGTAAAATTAACCGACACACCGTCCAGCCACTGCTGCGAAGCTAATGGCCACCGCCAACGGTTAACGGAGCCACGGGAATTCTTGGCCAAGCAAAGACAAGCCTCGCTTTCTTATTATCACCTCGACCGTAATTGTCGCAATAACGCGATCGGGGCCCGATCGTCGAGTAGGGCCCCCGGTGACGGAAACGAGAGCCAATGTCACAATAGCTCTCCCCGGGTCACTAGCACTGCCGTTGCTGTGTTGCTGCTGCCACTCACTCGGCTGAATATCACTTGTTGCTTCTGTTTCGAATGGCGCGCGCGCTCCCGTTACACCTCCTCGTCTGCCATGCACTCTGGTTACCCTCGTCTGGAGGTTCTTTCTCCTCCAGCAGCTCCTTCTTTGTGACAGTCCGGATATACGCTTCCTCCACACTGACCCGACGACGCTCCTTGCCTCTTCTTCCTTTCTCCTTGTCTCCTGCGATTTCTTACAGTTGCAGCCTTGTCGCCCCTATAGACGCACAACACCGACGAGTCCAAGGATCGGGCGATCCAAAACGGCCACGGAGGTGGCTACGAATCGAACTGCTACGTCACGACGGGACTCGCGGACACTCGGGTCGCTCGATCTCGCTGATCTACGATCCAACAACACGCTCGGCACTGTTACGATCCGGCGCGCCGTTTACCAGTTTCGAAACGTGCGTCAGGGTGTGCGTGCTTCCTTGCTGCCTGCCTGCCGTCCGTCTATCTCCTCGCTGAACGTGTGTACGTCGCTCCGTCTGACTGTCCTCTTAGCTTAGCACGCGAGGTAGAAGGCGCGTGCAGGGCGTCGGGGCGCACGCGCGACGCCAATTGTTTTCGGCTCCGTTGCGCTGCTCGCTCTCCCTTGCTGTCAGTGAGCCACTGGGAGGCTCGCACGAGACTTCGGCGACACCTTGTTGCTCGTTGCCGGCCGCCTGCGTCGCTGCTCGCGCCGGACGACGATCGGATTTTATAAGCGATGCGACGGTAGATGGCAATTACAGTGACGTCACAAATTACGTGACGGATGCGTGACGAAGGTCCTACCGAGAAAACTGTCGATCGATATCGTGTTGGCGCGATTTTAAAAACACACGGAGTTACGTGGCTGCGAGTATAGACGATGAGAATTTTCACGGTGTAAATGACGATTCGCTGTCCAGGATAAAAATTATGTATCCAGGGACACGGTGTTACGCACGAGTTTCCTTCAAAGGGAGTTTGCTGGCGCACTCTCTTGAGGGAGGGTGTTCGGAGAGAGGCTCTCTTCCGGTCTCCGCGGTCTGTCTCACTGCTCCCTCGCTCCGGCCTAACTTTTGCGCAAACCAAAGACTCTCGTTCTCCTCTTCTTTCTACGGTTCCCCTCGGCCTCTTTTCTCTCTCTCTCTCTCTCTCTCTCTCTCTCTCTCTCTCTCTCTCTCTCTCTCTCTCTCTCTCCTCTCTAGCTCCGTCCCTCAATCATTGCCTCGCACCCTCTCTACTGGGCTCCTAGGTAGGCAGACTGGGAACCTCAGAGGGAGAGGGAGACAGAGAGAGAGAGAGAGAGCGAGTGAGAGGTAAAGGCGGAGGTAGTTGCTGTTACCAGGATGGTAGTGGAACCGGCGGTAGTGGCAATGGCGCTAGTCTTGGTATAGAGGTACGGTTATGGTGTCAATGGTAGTGTGAGAGAAGAGGCCAGGTGGCTGGGGCACGTAGTAAGCCCTAGGTATAGGTTAACCCTTGACGCCAAAGGGTTCTTACAGGATGACACGAGAATCCCAATAGAAACGAAGGGCAAAGGGCAGCCACTCGCTGACCCGTTTCGTTTTCACCAGAACTTCTAGTCTTTTCTCGGACGATTTTGCTTCTCCTCTTCTTTGACTTCCATTTCTCTCTCTCTCTCTCTCTCTCACTCACTCATTCATTCTCTCTGGGCCTCACAGTCACTCCCACCACTCCCATCATAATATCGCCAACTCGCTCTCTCTCTCTCTCTCTCTCTCTTACTTCTTTTCCCCACTGGTGCTCTCACTATTACATTACAAATAGCTCTCTTGCCTAGACTCTCCTACCTAACGCCTCTAGGTAGAGAGGTACGCCATCGTCTACGTGTACGCGCACACCTATGTTAATACACAGTCTCTCTCTCTCTCTCTCTCTCTCTTTATATATATAAGTATACACAAAGCTCGACCACTCGGAATAGAGACGATAAGCCTCTCCCGCTCTGGCACGCTCACGAGAGCTCTCTCCCTGCCACATCTCTCTCTCTCTCTCTCCCTCCTTCCTTTCCGTTCCCACCTCCATCACTCTTCCCCTGGCGCTCGCTCTCTATCGCCATCCTACTTTCTCGTATCCTTCGTGCCTCCGCCGCTATCCTTGTCCCGGCAATGGTGTAATACGCGGCTTCGACGTGCCCGTGCACGTAATACGTAAGAATGAAGCGAGAGCTCTAAGCCAACTCCGAGGAAACTCTGCGTGCTCGCGAGCCACGGACGCTCGGATCGCTCGGTAGGTACGGGCTACTGCAATCCTGCTCTCCGGTCTAACGTTGCGCCGCACTGCCCGCGCTTCGTGTATTGGCATTCGAGCAGGATGCGACTCTGTTATATTTCAAGACTTCGGCAATGCGTTTTCCCACTGTCTGGCGCTGCGAATCGTAGCTGCCTGCTACTTCGCTTCTGTCAGTGCAGCAAGGTGCCTTCCGAGATAACGATTATCGACCTAGATGCCAGATCCGTACCGTTTAGTGCCAGCGGAGATCCGGTGGTGCATGCACGTACATAATTAGCTACATAGGTATACCGGTCACGCCGGCATGGAGGCATGGCGGCATGGCGGCATGGAGGCCCCTCTAGGGACACTCGCTCGCGATTCCTACGTGCTCGTGTTGATGCCTATGTATATTCACGTAGATTGGCTCGATGAATTTCCCTCGAGGCTACATTTTGAAAGGAGGTTGGCGCGGAACAGCTGATGCCGAATGTGTCCGGTATCGGCAGATCCTGTGCGGATCGATACACTCTAATTTTTTATAATCCCGTATGTTTATGTCTAGTAAATCGTACTGTCTTGACGTACGGTTGATCGGCAGCAATCAATTATTTTACTCGGCCGGTATCACGTAGGTATAATCTAATACACTATAGATACACGAGCGAGTAAGAAGTTTCATTGATTGTCCTTAGGACTCGTATCGATTTTTAGTAATTCGTCATTCGTGGAGAAAAAAGCCAGTTGTCTTATTTTCGACTCTCGTGGTACATATATAGCGATAGCTTAGCGTTAATCAATCAATTAAATCCTCTGCGATTCGATCACGTCGTTACGTCTGTCCGATGGCGAGAGGAAGGCGCAGAGCCTGTCGTTCCAATTTGATCCTTCGAATTTATTTACTTAGTATGGATCCAAGATAAAAGTGCATCGAGAAGACCGGGTTGCGCAACAGTCAAGAGGGAAGTCAGGCAGTTTATCGTTAACGAGTCATAGGGATGTTTTTTTTTACTATTGGCGACACTTACAATCCTATGTTAACCCGGTCTTGCTCTTTCCTTTCAATAATTCCGCGTGTCGCTCGAAGCTTCGCCTTATCAGTTTATTGATGTCCCATTGTCAATTCGCAATTCGCGAATCCGCGTGGCTCGCGATACCGCGTCTTCTCTCGCGCTATCGCCCTTATCGCGCTAGACATTCCTTATCGCTTGAGTCATCGTGGTTTATAATTAGAAAGTTTTCGGCTGATTACGATTCTGCGCCTGATTGCGACACGATGGGTTTCGTCTGGAACCGTTCTCGTCCCTCGTCACTGCCAATCTGGTCCAGCCGCGTCCAGGGTCCTCGCGAGCGGAGGACGCTGTACCCAGCATCCTAGGGGATTATTGTACGACCAACGGGTTGGGGGGGGGGTTCGGAAGGAGGGAGGGGTTAACCTTCCGAAGAATTGAGCTTCCGCGAAGGAGATACAACTCGGATATCCAGTGGTGGAAGGGGGCAGCATCCCGCGAAAGGAGCACCACGTGCCAGTTCTTGTTGAGATGCTTGTGGAATCTCGGGAGCCATTGGCTTATTCCTCGAGATTACAGGAGGAGGTTTTATCATTCCGAGTCAGTCTCCTTCTCTCTTTCTCTCTCGTGATCGTGCACTCTACCCTCTCTCTTTCCCCCCTCGCTTTTTTACTCTCTTGCTCGTTTCTCCCAGCATCCGTCTCTTGGTCCAGGACTCGGTCTAAACTTTTCCCATAGCTACACGCACGTATGCCTACCCGTGCCAATTCCACCCTTTCCTCCCTTTTACTCCCTTTCACTGAGCGCAAACCGGGAACCACGAGATACCGAAGATCTAGAAGATCCAGGAGATCCAGTTTGACCGAGTGCGTTAAGCGTAGGTTATATCCTTGTTGGTCTTGTTTATTTCAAAGTGGCTCGTCTTATTGCGAATCCGGTTTGCAAACGCTCCGGAATGAGGAGTAGACGTCGAGCAGAGCCAGAGAAGGTGGAAGAGGAGAAGGTACAGCGGTTGATGCTGCTAGCTCCTGCCGCTCCTGTTGCTGATGTTGCTCCTAGTGCCTATGGCCATGCGCCGATGGCTAAGCCGAAAGGATCACGGGAGGGGAAAGATGGGTCCAGAGGAAAGGGATGCTGGAGCATCCTAGCAGGCCAGTATCTGAAGAGTGAGGAGGGAGGGGGGTGGGGTAACATTTCTTCTTTCTCATCTGCATCCTTTATCTCTTCTTCCATATTCCTTTCTCTGCTCCGGACCACGTCAGACCCGATGATGCTCTCTTCTTTTTTCATCTCTTTTCTTCTCTTTCACTATCTCGCTTCTCTTTGCCTTTTACGCTGATTCCCCTTCTACCGTCACTCCGAGAATGCTACTCCAGTAGAGTTGGCAGTCGTCGACGGTGATGGTAACGATGATGATGATGATGATGATGGTGGTGGTGGTGGTGGTGGTGGCTGCAGTGGAGGTGACGAAGGTGGCGGTGCTGCCCAGTTTCAAGGTTGCCTCCTCACAATTGCAACTCGCACGGCTACGCAGTACATATTAACTAGGTGCGCTCTTTCTTAGGTACGTGATTACCACTTTATATCTATATACAATTATACATATCTTGAGATACATATATATGTATATATAGCTACCACGTGCACCGTGACTCTTACGTATACACAGAGCGGAACGCGTGAGGCTGTCAGAGTGGTCATTTTAACACGAGCGTCACGACTCGTCGGATCCAATGCCGATTATTCCGGCGTTATACTCGAGCAATTGCTTTTTTATGGGATATACTCCGACCAGACGCGTCAAAGCTGTGTCTTATGAAAAATGAAAATGAGCGATGAACGATCTTTAGAATTTCATCTCGGCCGGTAATAACGCGAGGACTTTATGCTCGGTCGATGCCTCGAGGAAGCGATTGGTCTATTAATTCTTTATTATTATCTCGAATCGATCTTTGGAGTGGCTATTGATTTCTGGGAAAAAATCGGAGATCTTTTTTTCAAAAATTCATTAGTTTCCATAAAAAGGGAATAACTGTGAATTTCAGGTGCATCGTGCTTTTACGAATTTTTCCCCACTGGTCTAGCTCCTTTTTCGATTTCAGCCACGATTCCCAACCAGGTCTCCGATCCATCGGAAATCTTCGATCTGACTTCGGTTCGCCTCGAGGAGGCAACGTGGAGATTTGCAAGCGACTGAAAAATCGGCGACGTCTCAGACCCGAGCGCAAGCTGCAAAAGTAATGGTTCGGTCTGATGTCATCCTGTAACCTTCTACTTTGCACGTACGTATGGAAGAGCCAGTGGCGCGTCTCGGCGGCTGCCCGACTGAGACTCCGAGGAAGCGAGAGTGACGTATGGGGCCCAGTCGCTGTCGGGAGAGAGAGAGAGAGAGCGCGAGAGGGAAATAAGAAGATCAACGGAGAAAAAGACAGACTCTAACAGCGCGAGCTCCAAGTGAAATAGGTCTGTTTACAGAATTGGATGACAGATCAAAATGCATCAGTCGAGTCAGAGCCAGGCGGAGATCATTATAAGCTTGGTGCGAAATTTCAAGTTTTCCCCAGGAAAGACCCAAGCCTACCGGAAGTCTTTGGAATTAAATTATAATGGAAAACAACAGTTCCAATGTTCAAAGTTCCCAGCTCCTTTTGCCACACGTTAAAGACGAAAGACCCTCGTAGCGAGGGTTATGCAAATTTCAGGAAACAGTTATCGCGTAGATGGAAGAGATTAAAGGAAAATGATTTTCCGAAGAAAAATTTTGGAAAATTCATTTCCACTTTATCCTATCTCAAATACGTTTTTGCTTCCTTGACTTCCGGTTCTCTCGGACTTCGGTAAATAATCGCTCGGTCTATCCGGACAGGCTACGTGCTGTATGTATTTATATATCGTACAGGAATAACTTGGATCTTTCACCGGAGATCTATGGATCGATTCCGCGTGGAGATACGCTTCTTGGTACCGTGCAATTATTACGCAATATCGTGGCATTATGTGAGCGTTTTACATTCGATGCTTCGCACCAGCGCGGCTCTCTCAAGGTCTACACATTGTTGTTTGTACGTCGAGTTAACGCGTCGTTGCGGACCAGGGGCGTAACCGGAGGGAATTTTCATTCGCGTAGGCCCAGCGGGTGCGACGGATTGGAGGGAAAGGAGGACGAAAAATGGGATGGAAAGGAAAAGGGAGGAAAAGTCGGAGCGGGAGTTTTGAAATTTCTTAGTAGGAGACAACGTGGACTTTATGGCTGCTGGGAGCTCGAGAGTGCCGCTTGAGGACAAAGCAGCGTACGCACGTTCTGATAAGGCCTTATCGTGTGAAAGCACTGTGGCCTACTTACGCTTTATGCTAGTTACCCGTAGACGCATGTGAGGTTTCTGGATTAGGATCCATGCTCGAACATATGTGGACCGTATGTGAGAGGCTATATATAGATTGTACATATAGCGTATCTACTAAATTGTCGTTTGGTTAGAACTGTAAAATAATTTTTTTTACATTTTGAAAATTATCAGGGCACCGATCTTGGGCCGTGGGAAAATTTTTGAAATCGATAGGGATGACACGTGGACCGTGCGTGAGTCTGTGCTTTTCACTTTTGTAGAATTAAGATTTTTTTTTATTTTTTTCTTGAAAATTTCTACGGTATCGATATTCACGTGGTAAAAGGAGAGCGATAAGTAATCGGTAGGGATGAGAATGTTACGTTGCGATTGAGTAATGGACCTTGACTTTTTACATGGTAAATGCTTGATAATCTAATTAAACAGACTCTGTAACTTCCTGATGTTATTTATTTCACTTTGTATAATCTCGTCGCAAGTTTTACTTTTTATTCCCCCATTTGTAACGTTAGGCGATATCGAAGAGCTGCCTTAGTCAGCGACTCATAAATCACTGATCGTTTGGCCAATGTTGTGTCGCGTCCTGTTATTTTATTAAGCCGAATGTGCACATGGATCACTGGGTAGATATTTCTTTTTCGACTGCCTTGAGTAGTCGCTATCAATTGGATTTTCATTGAGATAAGGATGTTTGGGGAAATTTAATCCATTGATAAAAATTGATAACGTTGATTATCCTAACGATAAGTGCGCTCGGTTTTGCGAGTTTTTACTTTTATCTTATTTATTAATTAGCACCCTTTAAAGTGTAATTGATTCAAGCACGGTAGCCCTTATCAACCCCTATTAAAACCCAGCCCTACTTCACGCACGCTAATACGATATACTCTGTAGTCAATATTTTCATTGACACGTTACTTTTATTCAACCTTGAAATGATATGTTACGTTAGGATAATTGTACGAGAATATGTCGATAATAAAAAAATTTGTTTACTTAAATTTTCAAAAATTTTAGCATTCAACTATCTGTGCCATTGATGGGTATCCGTACGCATGAGTACGCGTAAGCGGCAACGTAAGCACCTCGTATCCCTACTAGGTACAAGTGAATTGCGAAATTGAGTCGCCAGAAATTGGAACGCTGAGTCTTCTGGAGGAAATTTGAGTATGTCATGTTTTGAAGGTAATCTGGCGTAACACTGATAAGACAAGTAGATGCGTATCGTAGTATTGTTTGACTATAGTCAAGGTATTATTGGGAAGTATATTTTTTCCTTGTGTTTCACTATCGAAAAAAAACGTCTTACGTGACGTTTGATAAAAAATCATATTACGGATCATACGATTGACGATATCGTTTGGAAACTTTGATCAGTAAAAGAAATTCACGTAAATTTCAGATTATTCAAATCGCCCCGAGCTTTTGACAATTTTTCACAAATTTTCCATATTCTGACTGCGCTCGCGGAGACTTTGGTAAGATTTTCCAGCAAGATATTCAGATTCCGTTTGCACAGGTGTAAGCGTCGTAATAGCAGTGAAAATTGAATGAGGCTACTAGGACGGAATTTTAAATTTACCTATTTATACGAATTTTGGAATTTTCAACAAAATACATTTCATGACTGATGATCAATCATACCCCTGAGTCACTTGTGGACTTTAGTACGACCCACGTGAAATTCTTAAACAAAGTGATGTCTATTCCATTTTTTTTCGGGTGCAACAAGGACTCACGCCCTTTTTCACTCTAGCACCAATTCTATCGTTAACTCGTAATGGGCAAGCGACCGAAAGGCTCTTATGTAATTTTGAGGTGAGATTCGCGTACGGCCCTAGTTTTTTAAATCCCCTAGAATTTACGAGCCTCCTGAGGTTTCCCAACCTTCTGCAACCTTCGTCAGGGCAGGTGGGAGGCACAGGGGTGTGTTCCGTATCGCGGCCTTGCGTCGCGACGTCCATGTAGAAGCGTAGCCGCCGTTTGTAGGAAAAGGACAGCCTCGCTTGCCCGTATCGTGAAAGTCCTAGAGAAGGTGAGAAACGTAATCAGTCGAAAACCAACCTGACTGCGATTTCGATAGATTACGTTTGGTGAGGACGCCGACGGCTTTCGCTTAGACTCCGAAGGCGATTGGACACGGTAAAAAGGGCGTCGCGAAGTGCCGCCACCGCGTTCCTGATAGCGTCACGGTTTCGCAGCCTTGAACGCGCAGATAGGAGAAACGAAGCAAAGATACGAGAACCATCTGAGACTGAAATGCCGTAAAATGTAGCCTCGGCCAACTTAGACATGGTCATAGAGGCAGTGCTGGTCGATGGAAATCCACTCTCTCTCTCTCTCTCTCTCGCTCTAGTAGGAAAAGGAAAAAGCGATAAGAGAGAAAATGCCAAGAGTCACGTGTATCAGTGTGAAAAAACATTACTACCGAATCGTTTAGATAAAAATAAAATTACACTGCACACGCGTTATGGGATCGCTGGTTAAAGGACATTGAGACGTTAAATTATATTCCAAGGGAATGGACCAGGGATGGAGACGCCCCGTTAAAGTTCCGTTAAATAAAATTCTCTGCAAAAAGTTTGCCAGGCAGCGTTTAGCCCATATAAAATTGGACCTTGAGAAAATTGAAGTAAAATTTCGTACCCCTTAACTTTATACCTTTATTACTTTTCCTTTCATCTCGTTCATTTTTTTTTTTTTTTTTTTTTTTTTTTTTTTTTCTTT
>NW_014333378.1:84013-85546 GCF_000341935.2 Cephus cinctus
TTTTTTTTTTTTTTTTTTTTTTTTTTTCGTTCTTCCATTCCTCGTATTCCCGTCGCTCTGTGTGTTCGGGAAAAATAGAGAAAATCTGGTCAACCCTTTTTTTTTTTCCCGGGGCAGGATTAGTGCTCTCGAAGGACACTGCCGCAGTCAGTAAGTATTATGACTTTACGAGTCTTTATTACGGCACAGTCCATCCTACCTCGTAGTCCATCCTGCCCGTAAAGGACTTATGTATACCCGTACAAATTATACGGCCAGTTACCATGCACAATGACGAGATTATGAGTTTTTACACAATCCTTTCGGAACTTTTTCTTCTTCTTCTTCTTCCTCCTTTGTTCTTTTTTTTTTCCTCTTACTCCCCGGCATTCCGTTTCCCCTGCCTCTTCCTTACGTACGGTACTGGCTACAGAGCCCGGTTGCCATAGCGCTCCTAGGATATTGCCCAAGATGAAGGTTGCTCAATTTTTTTTTCCCCGGACCCTCCGCAAGAGTAAAAGGGGGAGATTTTTCTGCTGCCGCAATACTTCCAAAGAGAGACGGCTCTCTCTCTCTCTCTCTCTCTCTCTCTCTCTCTGACTATTTCTATACTCGCTTCGTCTTCTCGCTCTTGGAACTCATTTTTTTTCTTTCCCTACTCACGCTTCCTCTCGCCTCGCGCCTCCCCGTGCTGAGCTCGGCTCTTTTTTCTTTTCACCGTTCGCTTCGTCCACCATCCGTCGAGGCAAGGATCGCGCGGCCGCGCGTTTCTCTTATCCTTGAGCGCAGGGATTAGAAATTGGCCTTCGACGTTACGATCCGCCAAAGGCACGTCAAAGCCGAGTAAATGGAAAAGCATGCAAGAGGGAGAGAGAGAGAGAGCGAGATCAGGGCCGTAGTCAAAAGGGACCCAACGATGATCCTTGAGAGTAATTTTAGAATTTCGAAAAGCTCCCTTCGAGCCTCACCCAATAAACGCGAGGACCTTTTCACTTGGCTACACATTTTTCATCCCTTGTTATTGTTCGTCCATTACTTCTTTTTCTTTCTTTTTTCCACCCATTTTCTCACCCTCGTTACCCTCAATACCAGGAGGTCCAATTTCCCGTCCAGAGGAACAAGGTCCTTTCACACCGGAATGCCAGAAGCAGTCACGCTCCCACCGAACTCTCAATCTATTTGTAATCTCGCCTCGGGGAGAAATGGGAGCAAGGTCCGGAGAGTTAGGAAGAGGCTGCTAAGATGCAATAGATGGCTCTTGGCCAAGCGTTGGCTAAGTAACGCGAACTTAAGTAGGAAAATAGATCAGCTCTTTGAGGTCGCGCCAAAACAAGACTCTGCGTCCTTTTTCCCATCCGGAATGTCACTGTATATTTATCTCTTTCTCTCTCTCTCTCGTGCTAGTTCTACTTTTCCCCTAGAGAGGGACAGGAAGAAAATCAAAATTAATCCCAGTTTTCGGCAATACTGGAAAATCCATCTTTTAATATTTTTCAGGTCGCAGCTTCCGTTCCCCCGTCACCTTCCCCCCTCCTCGATCATAAATTCCACCCA
>NW_014333378.1:85756-89568 GCF_000341935.2 Cephus cinctus
CCCATCCCCCCCCCCCCCCCTCAGACTCACTTCCTCAATTCTCATCGCACCCGCAACGTATTGGCTCTTCAAGAAGCTTCAACGAGACCCAACGACTACCCGAGAGGAGGTTGCCCAGCCTGCGCCGGTCTCTCGGTTGGTTAAGAACGTTTGGTTACTTTACTTTCGATTTCATTTCGTCGGCGCTCGCTCAGCATTATGTAACGCAAAGCCGACACAGCCGTGTCGAAATAATAGTGGCCACTCTTATTATGTACCTTGCCTGCTCGCTCGCCTGCCCTTTAGTATTCCGAGGAGGCGCCGTTCACGGTTGCCAACGGAACATGCCCAAAATCCTCTATCTTACATCTACGAGCACCTTATCAGCTAGAACTAGATTCCAGCCTACGAGGCCACGTAGATTGAATACATAAAAGTTCATTATCAATATCACTATATATATCATAGATACTCGAACCGTACCGGATGACTCAATTTTCACCTGTCTGAGACACCTGACCCTTCGGACGCTCGTCGCGAAATTTGTCAAAAAAATTTCCCGACTCTTGTCACAATTTTTTCAAATAAATTTTCTAAAATCTCACGTCCGGATTCAATAATAATGAAGTCGCTTTGAAAATCGATACTTTTCGCCAACCACGTGTATTTTCGAAACGGACGGTTAATCCAAATTGAAAATGACTCGTTTCCTAGGTTATCGTAATAAGAGGGATTCTTACTCTTTTATCATTCGCCTCCCACATATCGCACGTCTGTCGCAATGGCCCTGCTCTCTGCAGTCTCTGACGCAACCTGCCGACTCGCGAGTGCGTGTGCTTTTCACACGAATGCTCCTGCCTCTCAGACACAGTCGGCGCAGTCCTAACAGTCCTAACGGTCCTCGCTTAGTCTTCAGAAACTTCAGGGACCTCGGAGTCCTCGGAGTCCTCGCGACGAGCCGCAACGAGACGCAATGGGCGACGCACGCACGGCACGCACGGCACGCACTCCCGCGCATATCCACCAGCTGGCCCAATACAACTGACGCCAGCCGTACGCACGTGCTCGCGCACTCACACGCTCACGTATTTATAGAAGAAGGCCGCGAAGAAAGCGAGTGACCCGATTTTTTCGACACCATCTCCGCGCCTGACCTATTTACACTGCGAGCACGATAACATTGCACAAACGCAGCAACGCTAACGGCCCACGGATTCCTATTGGCTGCTCCTCCTCTTCCATACGTTACTACATGACTACATATTTATATGACTCTTACGTGCTTCCTTAGCCGTTCGATTAACTATTCCAACGTCTGACTATAGATATACGTATCATAGTCGCGGCTGATTAGCTTCGTCCTCTATGGTTGAAATCATCAGTACAGGCTTTCTAGCAATATCTTTCGATAAAGTCGATAAGATTATCGATCTTGAGAACTCGTTGTTTTCGAATGGTTATTTCGGCTACTTTCTCAATACCTCGTAGGATTAAGAAAAAAAAAAAAAAAAAAAAAAAAAAAAAAAAAAAATGAAAAAGAGTGGCCAAGCCAAAAATCCAAAGATTTCTTCTAGGATGGCAGCGAGGACTTGTTCGGTGGTCCGTTTCGTTGTACCCATTTCTACCCTTCCATTGGAAGGTGCACTCTGTGCCGAATGGGAGCTACAATGAGTTTCTATTACCGTGCAATAAATTCACAGGTACCTGACGTGTCTGCAAACACTGCAAAAGAGGATGGACCCGTTCCACTGACCTTGTTTGCGAAAACGGTGCATCGTCCAAAGGCAAAATTTGCAAGCGTGCCGAGAGACTAACGATCGAGCATCCTCCGTTGCTTCCAATGAGCGTCGCCAAATTGTGAACTGGCCCTTTTGCCAATAATAGACCAAAGTCCCTCGTAAATCAGCAGCGCGTGTCTCTTTGCAGTTTTGACAATGAATTTTGCACGGATCGACATGTCCCACGGGCAACCAACGAAACGAGTTCTCAGGTGCACGGGTGCCAACGTGAACGTGAGAAAATTTTCAAAATTTTTTTTTTCACTCTTATCCATCCTTCCTGTATCCCAAAAATACTTGGCATATTCTCATATCCGATTGACCGATCGATCCATTAAATCTACCGGGTCATCAAGGTCTTCTCCAAAGAGCAATAGTTATCGGGAAACCGTTCTGGCTATTTATAATTCTAAAAGACATTCGAGACGGACAGTCAGCCAAGTAAGTAAGCGAGAGTGAGTAAGCAGCCGACGAGCGAAGTCGTACATTTCCCAGGTAGTGCGGCAGCTTTCTTCTGACATAACCGAATGAAGGCGCGGGCCGCCGTTATGCAATTCGAAAGTGCTCGCCTTACTTTACGTATCGCAAAGGTACCTACGAGACTGCAGACCGCTATTGGCATTACTGAAACCTCAAGATCCTCTTCAGGCCCGTACGAGCAAATATTGGTATACTCACCGTATTAAATTGCACAACCGATAAGGCCCAAAATACTAAGTGCACCTCTAGCAAAGATCGAACGAAAGGTCCGAACTGTCCGAAAAAAGTAGACCGTACACTGTCACGTATAATATCAAGCCGATCTACACAGTTCTATGTAGTTCTATGTAGTTCTATCTACACAGTTCTGTGACCTTTTTGAGAAAGGCTGCTGGGAGTCGAAGAAAAAAAAATGGCTCGAACGCGGATTCTACCGCGCTAGTTGTGCAACGCTTACGTCCGCGTTACGATACCAGTGTCAACTAATATATTAAACAGCCAAACCAAATATATGCTCGTATAAAGTCTAACGGAATATTTATATTAATGTGATACGAGTATGGCGTCTCCCTGTGCATATACACGTATACTGTAAATATATTAATAGTGTGAAAAGCAATGCCGGCACTTCTCTCACATGCGTGACGGTGAAAGTGAACAGTGCTTTCCCCCATAAGCGAGGCTCGCGCCTCCCCCCTCGCAGTCTCCTTTAAACGCAAGCATTACGGGGTTATGTCATAGCGGACTATGCATATGAGAGTATACACGTATATATATAAAGACCATAGACGCTCTCGCACAGCCTTTCCCCTCGGCGAACGAGAAGACAGGATGGTCCCACCAGAAGGGAGTAAGAGACCGAGCTTAGACTTAATAAAAAGGTAAATTAAGGCGAGTTTTCATGGGGGTACGAAAAATATAATTTCACTCGTTCGAATAGATTCGACGGAACGAGGAAACGATAATCCAACGTCAATTTCTCCAGTTTCACTTTCACCGGGAGACTTTTGGGGGCCCGTAGCCCATATTACACCCGTACGTAATACACGCGTGCGGTGAGAGCAGTCGGCTACACCGTAAGGCCCATTTTGGCTAACGGCGACTCGTGCCGATTCGAGCGACTCTCCTCTTTTAAAATCCCAGACTCAATTTCTCTGGCAGCCAGCCGAATCCCGTAATGGCCGCCACGGGATTCGACACAGTCCAAGCCTTTGGTTTCGTCTGTTTTCGCCGGCTAATAGTCTCGGCAGTTGGTACAGTCGGAATATGCCAGTAGGGGCAGCAGTAGTAGGGAGCTCAAAGCTGAATATTAGGCAATCTAACGCGTCCAAGGCTAGCCGAGCCTTGAGCCGCCTTTCCAAGTGTTTCACTGACTCGCCGCTGCGCGACTAGACGCTAGATTCACCTAGAGTCTCTTTTGCTATCGAGCTATGAGATTTCTACCCCCCCCTCCCCCTCCCACCCTCCCCCCGTCCCATCGCGCACTATATCGCCGACGTGAAAACACCAACGCACCAATACACGAGCGTCATCTCTATTTCTTTTCCCCTCTCTCGCCCACCCCCCCACCCGCCG
>NW_014333378.1:90080-103701 GCF_000341935.2 Cephus cinctus
CCTCTCTCGCCCACCCCCCCACCCGCCGTCTATTCGTCTCTCTATTACCTCATAGTCGGCGCAACGGAACGATAATAGGCACGCTTAATGCCCGATCGGGAACGCCGAGATTTTTCTCGTCGTTTATTCTTAGAATCGCCTTTGGGCTCCCACGAAAATAAATCCACGCGAATTTTTCATAGTCAACAATTTCACTCGCTCGTCCTCGCGATTGCGTGTATTTTTGACAACTTTTTTTTTTGTGCTCTTACGAAAGGATTTTTTTTATTACTTGTTTTTTTTTTTCATCTTACCTTAGACCCTACCTCTTCTTGGCACATCCACTATCTCCGGATGTCCGTGTTACGTAAGTCGCCACTTTCGTCCATTGAGAATCCGCTCGGCCGAGTTCAGGAGCTCACGAATCTCGAGGACTGGCGAACGCGTGACGGAATTCCGCGAATAATCATTAATAATAATGAATCGTGGGAATCGAAGTGACGTTTCGATGGAATCGCATAAGGTAATCTTGAAGAAAGTATCGGCACGGGTATCGGCAAGTGAGTGCACAGCGAGGCCCATTGTCAGGCTTATTCGGGCCCAATTGTTATAAGAGTTGCCAAGTAACGCTCGTAGGTAACCAGTACGCGGCAACAACGAGTCACCTGCCGGATCGATTTCGCTACATAGAAACGAACTCTCGTGGATCTACAGAAGTCAAGGTCCCTTGGTCTGATCCCGGGAATACCTGTAGATGTATATACATATCTATCTCAATTGTCAGAGAGAAGGAAAGAAAAAAAGGAAACATTATTCCGTCCAGCGGAGGGGCCCGTCCATCTGGTGCTATTCAGGCCCCCGCTCGCGCCACCCCGGACGGTGACTAGAGTATTACGAAAAATCGAGAGGCGTTCAAGGTCCCGCTCGATAAAAAAGCTTCCCCATATTGTAGCGTTACGTCCAAAGAGCATCGAGCCAGTCGTCGTCGCGATTGCGAACCGGCTTGAAATAGAAATGGCGTTTCGCCTTCTATTCCATTAAGAGATAGGAAACTCGGTTGGGCCGTTGCTGGTTCCTCGATAATAATAACAACGATCCCCGGAGTCAAGGTCTCCGGCACATCTGTCCCGGGTATCGAGTCACCCATTTACACAATAATAATAATACTCCTCACGCGTAGAAAGTCATACGTGTTACATGAACCCCCGTACCTATGAGACAGGATATAAAGAAGACGTGGAAAAAAAAAGAATAAGGCGAGTACGCAACGTTTTGAACCGGTGTCGGAGGTCTCTGGGCCCCCTTTGGCAGCCACGTTTGGGCCTCCCGAGAGACGCCTCCCCTTCTTCACCTCGCCACGCCGAGTTTAACGCTTCGTAACAATGCTCAACTTTCTCCGTCACTTTCGTTTTCGTTGGTCGGCTGGTTCGCCGGTTCTCCGTTCTCGCCTCTTGGTTCTCCTGGCTGTTAGATTGGGAAATAGTGCGTACCTCCTACCACGCCGGGCATTCTAGCGATTTTAGAAAGGGCTTTACAGTGCCCCCCCCTCTTATCCCTCCCCCCACCTACTCCCACCGGCCTTCCTCACTCTCTATCCAATATACCTATCTCTGCCTATCTACTTACTCAGCCGGGTTGAGAGGTTCGACCTCCCCTCGGCCCAACGTAAACGTTACACGTTCTGGGCGCCAAATAGGGCCCCCGCTCGACGCGACATTCGCGAGATCCTATCGGAATTAAGAATTGTCGACGTCGATCCGGGGCCAGTGCCGTTTCGGTACAGTCAGTTCAAAAAAGTAGGCTCCCCTTTTTGGCTGTTGTGCCAACTTTCCCACGATAAAAATTCTAATGCTCGTAGGCAGAGTCCGTCTGGGGCAATGAAATCGATAGTCGTTTGTATTACGAGAATTTTACGGGCTGGTCGGACGTATTGGACGCGTCTTCTTTTCAACACGTATACTTTATTCTCCATTGAAAAATAATGCCGTTACATATCGTTATAGGAAATAATAGAATCTGCACAAATCAACTCGCTCGGCCATCACCACTGTTATTCGCTATACGTATTTACAATGAGATAAGGAATTTCTTTGGGGGATAGGAGAAACGTTTAATGATCGATCACAGGATGGGAACTATCTTTAGGTTAGGTTAGGCTAGGTTAGGCTTCATTGAAATATGAATTATTAATCTCGGCCATCTATCGCCTCTTAGAATTATTAATTCTCCTGCTGGTATTCTTGCTCAGGATTCGTACTTGGATGGTGATATCATTGTCATTGGATAGATGTTGTAATAGCGACAGCGAAAAAAGTGTGTAGCACTAGTCTACCCTGTTCCTCCATAAAACATTCAGGAATATAGTAGATACGTTAGATTCGATATAAATAAATTAATTAATACGTTATAGTAAATAGTAGTCGTAGCTTTAGATTAGTAGTACAGTAATAGTACGAGTAGTAGTAATAGTAGTAGTCGTAATAGCAGTAGTAGTAGTGTCGTAATAGTAGGTAATATTTAGATGGCCTTTCATACTAGGTACTGTTAATTGTAATTCTGCTCAGGGTTTTTCGGCCGGATCTACAACGATGGTTGGATGGATGGAAGAGGTGAGTCAGAGAAAGACTTAGAGAAAGTATATATGTATAGAAAATAGGAAATTAACATAGGACGGGATAATTTTTTTTTTTTATATTAATTCGAACGTAATTAATTGGTGATTTGATTAGATAAAATGACTCAGAGAGAGAGAGAGAGAGGGCGGAAAGGGGGAGAGAGAAAGGGTCTCGTTAGAAGGGAACATGCGACATTTAAACATCGAGTACATTTAAAAATGAGCTCATTCCTTGAAGGGACCTGTAGGAAGAATCAGACTTTCACTGTACAGAGCACATAGTAGAGTGCATATGCAGAATGCAGAGTCCAAAGTGCAGGATGCAACCGAGTGTTTGAATTTTTTGAATAAGTCGAGAATATTGAAGAATGACAGTCGGCTTAGAGTTACAAGAATGTGGAAAGTGGAATTTATATAATTTCTGTATATCTCCAGAATCCGACCGCCCGTTTGCATGACTTTCTCTAAAAGCGTTCAAATCCAATGTAAAGTTACATTGAATTTTCATCAATTTACATTTACACTCCTGGATGGAGCTGTCACGTCGTTGCCGCGTGGCCAGACGGTTGCGGTTCCGTAGGCGCCGGCTTGTCTGGTGGGTCCGGTAGCTTAGCCACTTATTCAATGAAAAAGAGAGCAGGAATATTTTCGAAGGAAGAAAATTGTGCAACAGGGCGGCCGTTGTCAATTCCAAGTCGTTTGATTTCTATCAGACTTTTGTGTTTGATTTGATTAGGCAGTGACCTTTGGGTTACATCGGTTTACTTTCAAAGTTTAAGTTCGTCCTAGGGATTCTTACGTATATATACGAGTATCACTCTTTTCGTTATTCTGAGCACGGGGTCCCAATTCTTCTTGGCTTCCGGTTCGGTGAGCCTGGCTCGTTTCCGCATCTCCACCCCTACTACTTCTTCTTATACTCTTCAATTTTCCTTTACCCTTTCTTTTTCTTCGTCCTGCGTCGCATCTTTTTTTTTCTTTTTTTTATTATTATTATTATTATATACCTCATCTCGATCATCTGTAGCCACTTTCTTCCGTATAACGTTCTTTTGGACCCTGACACGTGTCACCTTTCTGAACTTTTTCTTTTTTCTACCCTCTCGTGCATAAGCCCATACATCAATGTAATTGGTTACTATCCCAAATTGCCGAGAACCACTCAGGCAGTCTTTCAGTAGGGAATTCTAGGGAATTCTAGGGATGTCATGGAGCAAAGGGATTTCAAATAAAACCACCAAGAGCGTCATGAAACTCCTGCAGGTAGGCCAATAGTTGGGGCATGGTGGGTCTGTCTTTGGCAAGGCCCAACCAGCAGACCGCCATTACTGCGAAGAGTTCATCGGGACATGGTCTAGGTTGAGCGAGTCTGTAACCATCTCGTAGACAAGCTGTCATCTCGAATGGATCGACCTCTAGGTAAGGTTGCTGTCCCAGCGTAGCCAATTCCCACAGGAAGACACCAAAGGACCACTGCGAAAAAAAAAGATTGTTCGTGAGTCGGTATACGGTCCAGGGTGAAATTTGAAAATTAAAAAATATCTAATAACTTACCACGTCTGTCGCTGTGCTAAATTGATTAATCTGAAGACTCTCCAGGGCCATCCAGCGTATGGGACGGTTCTCATTGTCGCCCAGACAATGGTAATCCTGTGGGAACAGATCCCTGGCCAGCGCAGCATCCGCCAACCTCACGCGATGTCCAGCAGGTTCTATTAAACAGTTCCTGGTCGCGATGTCCCTGGATAGAAAAATTATTTTGATTCCATGATAAAAATTTTCAAAAAATCGCCGACTGAAATGACATATCACCTGTGCAGCAAACCACGACCGTGCAAAAAGGCCCCAGCTCTGGCGACCTGAGCAGCCACGTGGACCAGGTCCCTGGTACCAGGATGATGGTTTCCGTCGGTCAGGTAGAGCTTCAGATTCAATTCGGTGGGAGTACTCGTGTAGGCCAAGAGTGGGCAAGGCCCATCTAGACAGGCCGCAGCAAGGGACGCAACGTTCCCGTGGACCAGTCCAGCCAGCTGAGAGCCCTCCACCACGAGCAAAGACGCCTGGTACGCCGAGGCCACCTCTGTAAATTCCATTTACCCCCATTAGTCATTTTTCTTCCACGTGCCTCTTCGCGCTATGCTCGACCCGACTGCGGTTAGGCGCTTCCTGTTTTACCTCAAGTGGATAAGTCCCGCGGTATGACCGCACGTCGATACTCCAGTCAGTTTTAGAAATTTCTATTACTTTCACCGTATGCTCATGCTTCGCACGCTTACCAGTCCAACTAAGGCCTATTTTCTTTTTTCATTTTCACAATCCGTACAACTGAACTTCGTAACACGAAGACTCACCCGTGACTGTCTTTATGATGACTTCCTGTTCGTGACCAGCCAGCTCCAAAGTACCCTTGTAGACACGTCCGAAGGTCCCCTCCTGTATGTGGTCCCGGCAATAGAGGGCTGACCTTGAAACTGCCAGGGCCCTTGCCTTCTCGCAGGGGTCTGTGGCCTAGAGTCAATCAAGGGGAAGGGTTGAGGTCGCGCGGGCTGATTAATTACGTCTTCGGGAGAGCTCTCGAGAAGGGAGCAGTCTAATAAAAAGTAGTATTCCAATATACTGGCAAATTTGTTCTCGCGCCTGACTTAACCCAAAGAATTGATACCGAGGCGCCTTTCAGACACACCGGAGGGACGCCGGGCGTCCTTACGCCCAAGTAATTCAAGAGTCGTTACTGTCAGTCGAAATAAATGGGATCTGAGAAAGGGCCCCGAGGTAGGTTAGACGCAAGAAAGACAGCAGCGATGTGTAAAAGGGTTAAAGGGCAGCAAAGGACGAAATTCTCCCTTTGTGAGTAAAGTCTGCCACGCGGCGCCAACAGTCCGTCCCTCTTTGTTCGAGGCTGAACTGCTATTGGCATTGCTTCGGTCGGAATGGCGAGAGGTAAAAAGAAGGGCAGCCAAGGCTCGTGGGATAGACGGAGGGGGCGCGCTGTACGTATAGGTGGTTAGGCTGGGGGTGCGAAGTCCGGGCTATTCATTAATTTCAATTTTACGGAGTTTTGCCTTCGCTCCCGGCAACAACCCTTTATATCGTGGCTACCCCATTTGCGCACACGCCCCCGTCTACGCTTTTCGCCACTGTGCACGTACGCGGCCACGCACTCACGCACTCACGCACTCACGCACTCACGCACTCACGCATGCACCTGATGCTGCTCTGCTGCTGCCATGCTGACGCGTACTCGAAATTAAAGGAAAAACGCGAGTGTAAATGGTAGAGCGCGAGCACGTTTTGCGGCCGCTAACAATAAGGCTGTGTAGAATTTGGCACGGTAGTGCGGAAAATTGCGTTGCTTTTGCTTTTTTTGTGTGTTTGTACAATGCATGGAAAACAGCTTGTTCGTCGGAATATGAGATACGGGTTTATTTGTTTGTTTACCCTTTTAGGAACGGGAGTATTCGAGTGTTTACCTGTGTCGGGAATCCATAAGCTGCTTAACAAGGAAAATTTGAATTTTTTCTATAAAACGGATGAGGCCAAAGAATATATGAAAAACGGAATTAAAGCGCAATCACAGACGCCGTTACGGTCAGATATTGCGGGAGGAGGAATTAATTGAAATTCGAAAAGGACAATTTATACCGTCCGACATTGGAATCGGAAAGGGAATTAATATTATTTACGTTAATGGGGTAAAATGCAAATTTGCTAACTCCAGGGCTTATCACAGCAGCCCTCTAATTATCATACTCTCTTGTTAACGTAACCATTCGTGTAACCGTGTAACTCGTGAAAACGCAGGGCGAGGGCAGGTGACCCACGGATGATTTTGAACGAAATTTTGAAACCTTCGAAATTCCCAAACGACCTTATCGTTTGTCAAAAATCTAATGACTGTTAAAAAAAATTTATTTCTCCCATTCGTTAAATTCTCGAAGAACAATTTGGAAGATTTTTTCGAGATTATTCACAAAGACCGTATCCTCCCCCACGTGTCACACCCTCACAATGGGTGTAATGGGTTTGACAATGGATCTCAAGCGTATCGTTTTACAGGGTAAGATTCCCTTGTAAGGGTTGTTGGTGTCTTGTAGGCTCTAAGGTAGTCCAGGTTACCCAGGAGGTGTTACAGGGGGCGAGAGGGGGGTGGAGGGGTGACCAGACAGTGACTAGGGTGTCGGAGGCATGGAGGCACAAAGGTATAGGCAGAGGAGAGGGGTCCCCGGCCGGGGGATGGTTTTCCTGGAGGGGAGGGAGCTTTTGAGAGTAGGGCCAAACTAAGGGCTGAAGACTGAGGGTTGAGGCTCCTGGCTCGAGGGATACGCGTATCCCCGGTAAATTGATCCAAGATCAAAGCCGAAACAATCACAGGACCCTCTCGGCCTCCTCCCTGTTCTCCGGCTGTTCCAGCCCCTCGGTGTTCCGGGTCTGAGGATCTAGGGGTTGAACCAGAGAGGTAACCGCGTGTGTAACCTCCCATCGAAAGCATCACCTTCCTTGCCCTCCTGCGTATTTTCCCCTCGGCCTCCTTCACCCTCTGGCCATGCACCCTTGGGAATGGCACAGTCCCTATTTTTCGAGAATTAATAAATTCTCTTCCTTAATGCGCTGGCCCTACCCTGACACAGAATTGGTCCTTCCTGACGCAATTCTGTTCGCTAAATCGCTCAACTTCTTTTTTTTTGGTTTACAGGGAAAAAAGTAAACGACGATCTTTGCAGGGGTGCATCCCTGGAGTAATGTGGGTCGTTCACTTCTTGTCTCCTTGTACCTCTACAAGCCTCTTTGGTCAGGGGTTGTTCGCCTGAGCACGTGGTCCACCCGAAAAAAGTATCTATGTTAGTTTGGGCTTAGCTATGTGCGAGTGTGTAGGTGCGTACTCATGTGACGTAGCTGGTTGGAACGGGTGACGTACAGAGTAGGAACAGTCGGTAAGGTAGAAATTGACGTTGGTATTCGTGCTGATGGCAATGGTGGGAATGGCGGTAATGCTGGCAAGGGTGGTGGTACCGGAGGTAGAAAATAGGGGATGAAACCCCAGAGCCGTAGAAAGTTGTCAGTAGAAAGCAGTTCGCTCGACCACAAACTCGATAAACTTTGAGCGCACGGTGCGCAAATGTACAAACCAGAAAAGGGGACATTCGACTTATCTCGC
The DNA here is from genome assembly GCF_000341935.2 of Cephus cinctus. Classification (NCBI taxonomy): domain Eukaryota; kingdom Metazoa; phylum Arthropoda; class Insecta; order Hymenoptera; family Cephidae; genus Cephus; species Cephus cinctus. The sequence goes on from NW_014333378.1 coordinate 97,829, forward strand.
TCCACTTCCGCTTCCGGTTGCGTACAGACCGAGAATAAAGGAGGAGACGAAGGTGAAAGATAGGGGCTGCCTGGAGAGGGCGAAGGAGGCGACGCGAGGGAGCAAAAGGCACGGGAAGCGTCTTTGAGAAAATCGTATTTTCCACCAGGAAAAAGACTCTTGGCGAAAAGCGTTTCCAACGGAGCGCCGGAAAATTAAAGTTCCTCGCGTAATTCTGACCCACCTGACTGAGATGCGTTACGTGACTGGCCGCGTAATAACTGGCTCGTGAGCCGCAGGGTCTGGCGTACAGTGGCTCCAGGTCGGCGATGGTCGCGTAACTTCCGGAGTTGGCGCTGCCCGGACGTGGATCCACTCTCACGAGAACGGAACTTCCGGCGAGTCCGCCAGTTCCGGCAGCCGAGTAGCTGCAGCAGGGTAGCGTCTTCCTGCAAGAGTCATACAAAATTTTGAGTCCACTCAACTTCCGCCACTGACCTTCTCTACCCTGGCAAGAGGTACCCTTGGAAATTTCAAAATTTCTAAAAACAATCCAAAATCTTTAAACAGGAAGTTTACGTAAATCCGGAAGTCAACCTCAACTAACTTCCCCTCACGGACGTCCTCGAGATTCCCGTGGAAAGACACGAAGCTCGTAAACGTCTTTAAGCCCACGTGACTTCCTGGACGACCCGTTTCCAAGAGACGGTGGAGGGTGCGGTTAGTCACCCTGATATAAAATGTCCGTTTCTCAGGATTGAACTAAAAGATTTTGAAGTAAGGCAAAGGGAGGCTCCGTTTGCCTTGTGCTATTAGGCCGAAGAGCCTCAAAGAGCTAATATGTCCTGGAAGAGACAATTGCGCGATCCCCAGGAGCGTAGGGGGAGCCAACCCAGTCTGAGCCAGCCCTCTTATCCTTATCCTTATATCCTACAGGACTATTACCCCTCGAGAAAAATCCTCGAGTAGCACCGAGAGATGGGAAGCCACGTTGCCTATCAGCCAGCAGCGTCCCGACGCTCGAGTGGGGCGTCCTTCCCGCTGGAGCAAAGAAGAAGCCAGTAATAAAATGTCGGGGGCCGCGCTGAGCGACCGACAGATCACCAGGCTTATTGAAAGGATATTTCATTCGGATGAGGTCCTATCCCGCTTATCCCACGAATTTCCCGCGGGTGTCCCGGAAAAATCTGCCTTTTTCCTCGGGGCCATCGTCCCCTTCCAACGTGACACACACGTGTATAGTCCCATCGACATTACCATCACCTACCACCTAACCACTCTTTACTTCCCATACGATTCCCCCTTTTTCCCATATTTTTTTTCTCCTCTCTCTTTTCATAGCTTCTCTTCCCGATTGATTTTCACCGCCTCCACGGATTTACAAAGAAACCGCCGAGACTCCTGTATTTCACCCAAGAAACTCTCTCGGCTGCTACTTCATCCGGTCTAGCTGCCCCATGACTTTCTCGACTTCCTTTCTTTGTATCCCATCGCTATCAAGAACAGGACGTAGAAAAAGAGAAGGTTTTCTTGAGAGACAATAATTTTTTCTTTCTTTCTCCTTATTATTTTCCCTTTTTTCCCCTATATATTTTTTATTTCAGTCTCTTGTATACATATACTGTGACGTGATTTTTCGAATCACGGTCCCAAGGCGGCTCCGGTTACAGACAACGTTCTCGCCTTCTGGTTCCCTTCGGGTCGCCACCCTGCTCAGAAGCTACGCTCTCCGGTTCAAAAATCTACAGGATCCGTTCAGTTATCGCCTCCTCTGATAGGTTCCGTCAGAGCTCTCGTTTTGGTAGATTTGGGCCTGTTCCAGCCCAACTCGCAGTTCCCGGTGAAAAAAGAATCGGCTGGCGGCCGCCTGGCTTGCGGATGCACGAACGACGGGTGGACGGCCGAAGGTAACGTAGGTTGCTTCTCGAAGATAGTCGTTCTCGTATTGGCTTGCGGATGCACGAACGACGGGTGGACGGCCGAAGGTAACGTAGGTTGCTTCTCGAAGATAGTTCGTTCTCGTATATTTTGCTATCGGTGCCGGGTCAAGGAAAAGAATTACGTTACAATATATATATATATATATAGAACTGTAGACTTACTGCGATTCCTGTACTCGAGCCTTGCTATTACGAATGTACAAAGCGCTGGCGACACTTCCCACGACCAATATCAAGGCGCATGCACAAGTGGCTGCCACGTAAAGTGCTCCGGCGCCATTCACAAGGGGACCAGCTTCCAGCTTCACGGAATCATTTCTGGGCGGTGTTTCCACTCCTGTAACAATAACGGAATTACATGCCAAGAATGTCCTGTCGGGTACAAAGTGCAAGTAAAATGCAAAGGGTCACCCTCCGCCAATTGCATTATCCGAAAAGGAAGATAAAAGTCGCCTCTTTAATGAAAATAATGGTGAATTCTTCTCGAATCGCGTAATTAGTCTACGGATATTATTTTTCGTTGCGAAGAGCTTATCTGCTTTTCATTTTTCTGAAGGATCTACCCCCCACTCAATTCTGTTACGATACATAGTGCTGGAGGGTTGCGCTATTTCAACCCTTATGAATGGAACGATTAGTTTATCCATCCTCTCTCCCGGCCAGATACTTCACAATGGCTTTTGAATTTTACTTTTAGAATCAGCCCATGAATAATCCGATCCCCACGCTGCGGGAATTCGCGAGGAGTCCTGGGATCTGGGTATGTGGAAGAGAGCAATAAGGGTGATGAGAGAGAGAGAGAGAGAGAGAGAGAGAGAGAGAGAGAGAGAGAGAGAGAGAGAGGCAGTATGAACGGGAAAGAAAGTTAGAAAGTGGAGGTCAAGAAAGCAGAAAAAAAGTCCATCGTGAAAAAGCACGAAACGCTCGGTTAGCTTTTGGCCTCCTCTCTCTCTCTCTCTCTCTCTCTCTCTCTCTCTCTCGTCTCGTCTCTTTTGTGGCCTCGCTTAACGAGCGGAACTTTTAGCCGTAGAACTTTTCTCCGTGAAATCCAGCCCAGCACCGACTGTACACCAACTGCGAATACTCAAGTTCCCAAAGCAAAAGCCGGACGACCCATAAAGCAGAGGAAAGGGGGACGAAATAAAAAGAAAAAGGATAAAATTTCAAAGCGAGATACGATTCTCCTCCGGCAAGAATCTTTCTCTTTGGCAAAGATATCGGAGCATCCTGGATCCGGTGCATCCATCTGCTTTTCCTACTTTTCCCGGAGTAAATAACGCCGGGACGAAGCGCGACAGACGTGACGAAGGAATACCGGAAGGACGTCGAGGAAGGGATCGGAGGGGGTAGTGGAATAGCTAGACTACATCCGGCAGGGTCCTCCAGAGGGATGGCAAACTGATAGGATGGTTGGCTGGCACTTGAGGGTGTATGGGTGGGGTTATCAAGGGGGTGAGTTTGCTCGGGTGTGATGAGACGTGTAAAAAAAGGAAATAAAAAGTTAAATAAATCGTTGCCCTCCCTTAGCCGCGACTCCACTCCCGGTCGCTTGTTATTTCTGTTTATTTACGCGGATCCTTCCATTCGAGTCCCGAGACTCCTACTCGCTTTTATTTCCAGCATCCACCTCGCCCACCACGCTCGCCCGCGCTCTTATTTCTTCCCGGCTACAACAGGACCACTTGGATTCTTCCGAGATATTGAAGAATCAAACGGCAAATAAAATCCATAAAGAAGTCCTTTCGCTTCCAGGCTTCTCTGCCGTCCCCCATAGCCACGGATGTTTGGGTTCCCGAATGGATCTCTGGGAATACCCTGAACGAGCTGGACCGGGATGCTGGGTCCAGAACCCTAAAGCTCATAGCGATGGGACGTGGAAAAGGTGAAACTGGGAGAAATAAGACAGCAGTGTTGGTGGAAGCTACTACTACCTGCTACTTGCCATTACTTCTAGTATACCGGATACTACTGGATGGAAAAGGGTACTCGTGTGAAGTATTTCGCAGCGGATTTAAGCCCCCGGGACTCGGTCGGTCGCAATCAAACAGTCGCTAACGGAGATTTACGTGGGACTGAAATTAAGTCCGACGGGATTAACGGACCGGCCCCTGACGCCGCCGTCGTCGGGACGCGCCGGGACGCGCCGAACCGCAGTACCTAATTCCAGAACTGACTTTTGACTATCTCACTCTGGACCAAACGATCACTTACGGTTCATCCTGACCCCTAAGGGACGTCGCTAGAATTAACTCTATACTGTCTGCCCTATAGGTCCTACGAGGCTACGGGCTGTTCCACGGTACTAAATCCGAGTTCAAAAATACTAATAAAATGTCTTTTTGGAAAATAAAAATATACTAAAATATCCTAACACTTTCTATGGCACCGTACAGTCGGGAAAATTGAAAATTAAAAAAATATTTCCATCCTATGTATACATCCTTGTGATTCTGACGTACTTCATCGAAAGTCTCGACACTTTTCTTCCTCTCTTATCCACTTTTCTTTCTCCCTCCTATCCACCCTCCAAGGAATGATCCCTCTTTGGCCATTACCCTCTCGATCTTTGACTGAAGCAGAAGTCGAGTCGGTTTTTCCTTTTTCATTAAATCTCAGCCGAGAAATTCAATTTTCCTCGGCGAATTGCCTTTCGTTGTTCCGTCACGACTTGTAACCGGATACTGGCTCGGTGTCTGCTTCCACTACGTTTGTGTCTGTCAACTGCGAAGGGGCGGGAGAAACTATACCGTGAAAATCCTACCCCTCCTCGGGCATCCCAGCATCCCCCAGCATCCCCCAGAATCCCCCAGCGAGCCCATCCACAGACTCTCCTGGTGTCATCCTATTCCCGGTACTCAGTGCCCTTGCCAATTCACGTCAAACTGCTATTTCGCATTTCGAGTTACAATTTTTCTCACTCTCTCTCTCTCTCTCTCTCTCTCTCTCTCTCACACACACGCTACGGATAATGAAAATCATCCCTTAATCGTCAGACCGATCCTACAGGGATATCATCCGGTATACGTGCAAATATTTGGGGCTGATGGGAAAATCACACACACGCTACGGATGCCAATTCACGTCAAACTGCTATTTCGCATTTCGAGTTACAATTTTTCTCACTCTCTCTCTCTCTCTCTCTCTCTCTCTCTCTCACACACACGCTACGGATAATGAAAATCATCCCTTAATCGTCAGACCGATCCTACAGGGATATCATCCGGTATACGTGCAAATATTTGGGGCTGATGGGAAAATGGTGTATTTGTAGGAAAAACCCCGAGGGGAGATCAGGGGTGAACAGGCGCGAATGCGGTTCGGTAGAAACAATGGTTAAATCTTGGATTCCACACCCCCATCCTTTTGATTATCTGTTTAGGAAATCAAAAACAGTTCCATGCAAAAAACACGCGGTTCGAGCCTCGACCATGTTTTCAAAACGAAGCAAGAACTTGGCAAGCCATCCTACACCACTATATTAATACACTACCCTCATTTTGGACTCGAAACAACCCCTCTTCGAGTCTACCGATAATCTAACGATGAATCATCTTCAAACGAGCACACTGTATATCTATATAGATGCATGCACCTCGTACGGTATATTTTATTGAAAATCGGTAAACTTACCCTTCAGGCAAATTTTATTCCGCCGGAAGACGAGTATCGTGTCGTTGTATCTGGTACCTGGTGGCGCCGTAACGTTAACCCTCAGCGCCATGGGTATTTCTGCACTGACCTGACCCGAGCAGGGCAACCTTATCCTGAAGACCTGCAGAGTCACCGGAACTTCACCCCTGGCGGATACGTTCACCCTCGGGGGTAGGAGAGCCATCATCCCTGAATTTCCACCAGGCACACCCACGACGTCGTAGTCCAGTTCCATGGAGTAGGGTAGCTGCGAACATCGATAAGATTATTTTTACAAATATTCTCCCTTACCCCCCCCCCCCC
>NW_014333378.1:103833-117842 GCF_000341935.2 Cephus cinctus
CTTCTCCTCCTCCCCCCCCCAAAATCATCTCACGATTCTTTATCATCTACATAAAAAAGCTCCGCGTGCTTACAAAAGCCATGGCAAACTCCAAACACGCATCCATCGTATCCCATAGGATTTCGTTTTCCTTATTTTTCTATCTAAATTCGAATCCCCAGCCAACCTCATCCAGCATCTTCCCACAGGATCACAACAAGGCGATCTCTGGAGTCTCGATACCTCGCGTATACTGTGTTGGACGTGAATGCGTTTTTCTGGCTTTTAGGACTTGCTCAGGTGTATCGACCATAATGCCCAGGGAGGGTCAGGGGGGTAGAGGGGTACCCTTGCGTGTTTTTCGCGCTTGCGAGATATACTGCTGCGTATTTTGATAAGGCCAAATCCAAGATATACCTGAGGAACGACGTGGGAAGATGAATAGGGGAGGGAAGGCTTACAGATCAGACAGATTAGAGACACAAGTCAAGAAAAGCTTCAGTGATTTCTAGCTTTACTAAAATGTCCCTAGATATTTTTCACCACCATCTTAATATATCTATAGGCATGAAAATGGATCAATGAAAATTTACTAAAAAATGTAAAAAAACAATCCATACCTTTACACGGGGACACTCGCGTTCGCGATTGCTCGTAAAATCTCCCAGGACTTATCCTTCCGTCGAACGCGATACGAGAATTCGAGAATTCTCGACGTATCGAAATAATCGATCGATCGTTAATACAGTCACGATATATCTGAAATGCCGCACTGACAACATATACACGCATATAGATCACCGCGTCTGCGCCAATAGTAAATTGAGTTGCCAGGATCGGAATGCTAGTAGCCGGGTATAGCTAGACTTTAGCTATAACCTATAGACGATAATACACGCACTGGGAATTATCGTTCTTAACCTCGTAGTTACGAGGTACAGACTATATTCACTCATTTCATCCACTAAAAGTGCGTGACTATTTCTCGAAGCCTTAATCAGACCGACCTTGTTCCGAAATAAGTTGCTCGGGTAGATTCCAGGTTTTAGAGAAAAAAAATTTTTTTTAATTATTTAACACCGGAGACCACGTAGGATAACAATGGGCTATCAGTCATAACTACTTATCGGCATAGCGGTGCAAGTCTAAAAAGAAAAAGCTCAACGGGAATGATAATGGCCAAGTGCATTGGACCAAGCTGGGCTTTTACGACGGTATATCTGCGAGTCTGCACGAGAGATCACAGACTGGGAGAGGGTGGCTTTGTTAGGTACACGAAGAAGGGGCTGGCTCGGGGGGTGGTGGGAAGGAGGAGCCAATCGGCTCGGACTTTGGCCCGAGTCGGTTCGAAGCAAATATAGTGTTTAGGCACGCCACAAGTTTTACGAGGTGACATAAATAAAAAGGTTAGTGCTTCGTGATGCGGTGTCAACCGAGCCAGTACGGTTTGAAACCCCCTCGTGTAATCGTCCCCGGGGGATGTAGCGTGACACCTACCATACCTGCACCCTTTTCATCCGCCACAATATCAAGCCGACCTATACCCACGTAGAGAATTCGGTCTCGCACGGCTGTGACACGATGTCTGCTGGTTCGTTAGGCTCCTAATTGAAAGATGAGCCAGGGAAATGGTAAAGGGGTTGAAATGAAGGAAAAATATTTTCCAACAATTTCAAAATCACCCCTTCGGAATAGAACGATATCGGGGGATGGTTAGGTAAAATGTCGAAGGTTTTAACGGGGATGAAAATTTTATATTTTTCCCTCGAATCGTTTAACAGCCTCACTTCGTAATGCACGGACTGATCACGTGGGTCCGAGGGATGAGCTTGCGGAGTCTGGATGGACCCTGGGCTGGGTTTGCCATCCCATCTGAAAGGGTTGAAGTGCGCTCATCCTGGTATTCCCGAACGACTTTCCGCAGCGGCAAGCGTTTGCTTAATATCTACTCTCGAATTCCGTAATAGCGTAAAAATGTTTACCCAAGGAGCGTCTGCTTTCATCTCCTCGTACTACCCCCTGCCGATCCCCCCTCCGCGCTAATCTTCATCCCTCTCGCCTCTTTTACCGTACCCAGACCGACCCCTATCAACCATCCCTTAACCGTTCCTCGTACCTCCAGCATCCCTTTCCCGGAACCCCACCGCATCTCTCTGGTTGGTTCTTTCGCGATGGTCCGGACCCACTGTGTGCTGAACAAACGGTTCTTCCTGTACTGGGTACATAAGCATTATCATTATCAAGGTTATTGTACGAGAAGTAAATTATTAATGTCCCGATGGGAGGGCCGCTGGATATCGGATAATAATCTATCGGGTGTCCGGAAGAAATTTTAATTTTGAAAAAAAAAAAGAAATTTCGTTTTCCGTCGTTCGTCCGGTGCCCATAATTTCTCATTGGTCGATGTTCCAATTTGCGATTATTAAGCCAACTCAGTTCTTTGCCCTCCGATGTATGATTATCAATTGGCTTCAGTCTCGTTATTTATTATAATTGCCACCTTTCGCATCCCTCTGGCAACGCTGGCCTTTTGCGCAATTTTAACGAGACTCCCGGCTGCGAAAATACCTGGTTCGCGATAATAAAGTATCTGGAGAAAAAAGAAAAAAATTTTGAAAATTCGCACGAGCCAGGGTTAGCATCGAATCGGAAAATATGTCTGCGCCAAGCACATCCGGGTCCATCGGGCAATAACGAAATTACTAAACGGTTCATTTTTTTTTCAACTTCCAACAGATCGTCTGTCGTTACACAATTTCGTTCGTTTTCTTTCGCGAATTTGTCTGAATTTTTTTTTTCTGCTTTCCACGTAAAGGGAGAAGAAGCAAGCCCCTAAAGTTCACGCTTTGATTTTACCCGCCGCCCTTCACCCCGACATCGAACCCACTGAACTAGCACGGCGACCAACGAGCAGCCCCCTCGCCCCCCTCCAGCAACCCCCCCGGCCACTGAACGCACCAGAGGGGTTTTCACGGGCGTTACGACTCGACAGAAATTAAATCGAAGTCTTTGACGGATACGCCAAGGGATGCGAATCGCGATTCGAGGAATTCACGTGGAAATTCCACGCGAGACTTATTTTTCCCGAACCTCCACCCCTCCGAAGTCTCGCCCCTACAATATTCCTCATTGACGAATAACGTCGCGCTCTAACGATCATTCCCAATTCCGAGCAATAAAATAAATGAAAATGACTGCGGGGATATGAAATAATTAATTGAAAAAAAAAAGTCCCTACCAAATTACCAAAAACGAGATAACACGTGGAGATAACCTTATAAACGAGATACCAACGGCAGCAGCTACTAACGTTTCGACGAGACTCAATTTGTAATAGGAACGCATCGTTTCCGTCTGCCTGCCGAATTACAACCAAACTCGAACGTAATTTCCTACCACAGCCAGACGTATCTAACCGCACGGCATTTTGCGTCGCAGTACGTTCCAAAATTCTTGCAAGGGACCCATTGCCAGGTGAATAACGCACCGATAGCAATATCGAATATTAATACCACGTGGGACGATCCGATCGATCGAGGCGGCCGCGGACTATAGCCAAAGTGAGCCGAACATTGAAGAAAATACATTATCATTCCCATCTGATTTCCTATTCGAGTAATCTTAAATCGAGTATACATCGATACATCGCGTGTCCCAGTCTGCCAGAAAGTTACTAGCTGCTCCCATGGAATACACCCCGGACTGTCCTGCAGACTATCCCGGCTCTTTAGAGACACGCGAGGCGGCCCCTAATATTTCAATCAAATATTTAGCCCTTAATGGTCTTACGCAGTGTGGGCAAAGCGAACTTAAAAGGGTTCCACCTCCTCGGACGGCCGTTTACGAGGCAGCTTAGTGCCACTTCTGACGACACGATGAATTAATCACTCCACCCCCACCTCACCCACCCCTCACACACGAACCAGCCCTCGTTCGCACCCCCTCGTTCACCCCCCTGCACTCTTTTCCCCTGAGTCAAGCAGGGGACTCGAGAAAATTTTTAAGAATTTTAAGTAAAACGTCCATATGGAAAAAAAAATTTCCAAAAATATTAGCCACCCTGACAAAAAAAAAATCCTCCACAAATCTAGTTTGTGTTTATTAAGCCTGTTGCGGACGCACCCTTAACCTTCCTCGGGGCGACGGTCGACCAGAGTCGCTCGTAGCTACGTTAACGAGCAGTTTTACGGCTTAATTATTAGCTCGACTGTACTCGAGAGACAAGGGCTGTTTGCACCCTCAGTGTTAACGCAATATGCTCACTCCGGGCACAGATGTAAACCCCCTCCCCCTCCTCCACCAACTCGGCCACAGTTTCTCTCTACAGACTATAGATATCGTACTCCCACACCTATCCTAGTCTCTTAACACGTAGTATAGAATCTGTATTGTATACGGTTGGGTATATACAGGTATAGTATGTCTAACTAGGAATAACTGTACCATATAACGTATCTTCGCTAACATCCGATACGTTTCCTCGGTCCTTTCCACGTGTCGTGCCCGGAGCCTGCGGAGACGCCAAGTTCAAAGGGTAAGGGTGCAGTAACCAGGATGGATTCCTTTGTGGCTGAAACTTCAGTGCCGTACAGTAAACACGTCTGGTCTACTATATAGCTAACAATGTCATTCCGCCATTGCAATAAGAGGTGTCACCCTTATCAGGAACTATTCCTCCCTTGGCTACAGACTGGCTCCTTCCGTCTGGACGATTACACGGACACGCTTCCGAGTGTACAGACAAGGGGTCATTCTCTTCTCGCAGTTTCTCATTTCTAGTATGAAAAGCAGAAATTCACAAGGGATGAGATTTTCCTGCGATGCTTCGAATTACATTGAGAATCCTGAGACTTCTGGCACGTGATAAGTCCTACGGTCGTAGGTGGCGCTGCTGGGAAATGGGATAGGAAGAAAAATTGCCTTTTGTAAAAGACTGTACAAATCGTAGTACAGTCTTATATGCCGAGATGGTAAGTGACCTGGCATGGTAAAGAAGAGCGCCAGGGGGCTGATAAGGGGACGTGAGGGGTGAAAGAAAAAAAGAATAAAAAGAATCAATTGGACTAAGGGATGACGTGACGAATTATTTTCGTGACAAGATGGCGGTTCTCAAACTGTTGTCACTTTGTTCGCGGGGGGTTGGACGTGGGGGGCATTGTCACGTGGTATTGTGACGATTCGTGTATACGAATGAAGGCTGTGTTAGAGAGTTAAGGGTGGAAACCACCCCTTACGCTCTTAACGGCATCGGGCATGAGAATCCTGAAAGAGCCCCGATTCGACCTCGACGCCGCAGGATAATGGGAAATCCAAGGTCCGTTAAGGGTAGGTAGAGGAAAAAAAAGGAAAAATTCATTTTCGCTACGACAAAGCGTCCCGACGCTCTCCTGCAATAATGAAAGTCCTGCCGCAGGTCCTTGCGGCACGACAAAGGGCCCAGGCTGCGGAGGGGCTGTGGGTGTCGGGGGCCACCTTACCGCCTTATACCTATATCGTTCGCGTGGTAGCGAAAGGGGTTGGCGCGGCGAACCGCAGAATCCGAATTTCAAGGCTCGATTGAACTGGAAGCGTTCGTGGAAACGCGGCTTGGTCCTAAGGGTGAGTTTAATTAGGGAGGAGCTAAGGTCGGTTTGTCTGCTAATACGAAAACATCGTGTTCCAGAGGCTGTAAGCTCTGGCCGTATCGGGCTGCAGGGGGCTGAGGTTGGAGGTTAAGGGGGTCACGTAAAGGATTGTTCGACTCCCATGAGAAAACCGTAGGACAGGGGGATGCTGACTTCTTTACCTACCCCGAGCTGGATTAAGCGCGATATTGGACCACGTAATCTCTTAATCCTGCCTGCCTTATCACGGGAAGACACAAACTGATACGAGGAGCGATAACGTTAATTCGGGCAGCACCGAAGAAACCAGCCCTAATTGGATCCGTGCATGGGTGCATAAGCGGCGAAAAAAAGGGAATGAAATAAGCATGGGATATTATTTATCAATTTTTTTATGGGCTGGTAAATTTCTCAAACAGGGATCGGGGGCACGAGAGACCCTCTGGAGGAATGATAAGAGACAGGAAAATGGAGATAGGAATTGGAACTAACACAGCTGTGGATTCCAAGGGTTTATCAAATACAGTTTAGTACGGCATTTATCGGTGTCCATGCTTATTGGGGATGCCAGGAGGGTGCGGGCAGGGGTTCCAGTCGAGTGGGTGGTGGGTGGGAGGTACACAGGGGTGTAGAACTGTACGCAGGGCAATTTTCGCGTAATTCGATGGGGCGTGATCGTCATAGCAACCCCCGATGCCCCATTCACCCTCCTTGGAAGCTGCAGCCTGTTCAAACAACCCCCGAGCCCTCCGCCCATCTTGGTTATCCTGCGCTCCACCTTACCCTACCTTGTCCCACGTTGCCCTACGTTACTTCCTTTTACTTTATTTTACATCCCTTTCCGTCGTCCTTACGCATTCACGATTTCCCGATGTTTACCTGGATTTTGAGAATTTCACAAAAAATTTTGCCCTCCTTGTGTACCCCCGTATACCCCCTCTGAATGGAGTAAAAAATTGCCAATGCAATTTTTTATTCATTACGCTCAAACGATCCAACCCCGTGAGTCCACAGGATCCCGTGTCCTGTGAAATTAATTTGGCAGTTATCGCAGCACAAAACGCAGACGGACCTTTGCATTGGACAGGACACGCGAGTCCTTTCGGAATAACGTTTTAGGAATCGTGGCAGCTCCTATCTCAGAATTAATAGTCGACCGCACCTGTGACACGCGGAATCAAAAAAAAAAAAAAATTTCATGAAAAATTCTACGATAACAAAAACGGTCTAGTGATAAAAAAAATGATACAAGGTCTCCTCCAATAATGAAATTGAAAAACCCTGAGAAAACGTCCTCGTAAAGGCGCAAGCAAATAGCTGTCTTAATTCCCGTGCGAACGAATGAACAGTACAAGTAACCGGTATCCCAGGATGCCAGGCTGCTTAAATTTCTCGGGCTTAAACTCCTGAGAAACACGAAGATATAAATTAAGCGTCGGGCCGTTACCCGTTCGCTTGGCCGGTATTGCGCAAGCACGCTTAATTATAAAACCGATAAATTTATCCTGCGGGACGCGAGACAGACGTCTGGAATCCTTGGCTTGATAAACGAGCTACTGATCCCAGCCTCCCGCAGCCTCCGACCCATTCGGAGTTCCTTACTCTACACCCACTCGCGAAACAAGGACAGCGATATGTACCACCCTTTGGATATCTACCACTTACACTATATATATACATAGTTCAGAACCCTTATGCTCGTTACACACTTTTCGACCTTCCACCACGCTCGAGGAAGTTCACATAATTAGATGAGTTCTCTATAGGGATGCTGAGTATGTCTGGAGATAAATTCATCTAACATACGCAGATAGTGACATTGGAATCGATTGGGTGATAAGCGAGGTCAGATACGATATCCCTAGAAAAAATTTTCCCCTAGAAATATAAATCGAAAATTGCGGTATAACCGTTTTCGATAGCCATTTGGATTTTTCGGTGAAAAACTTTATTTCCTAGGGAATTTCATTATTCCCCAGATTCTCTTGGCCGACGTCCCTTACCTGACAGGATTTCTCTATGGGCACTCGTTAAAGTACCAACTCTTCCTGACGGACACCTTATACCTTGGCTCTAGCCCTCTATACCTATGTATACAACCTCACAGCAGAAGGCTCCTCCCACGCGTAGTTGGGAAACTATCAGCGAACCCATCGCAGGGACAAATTTCCTCATCTAACTTTGCACGAGGAGATGAGATGATCGCTCAATGCCACCTTCAGTGGCTCCAGGGCAGCCACCGTCGCGAGCACAGTACCAACGGTGCTCGGACGCCTGGCTGGAGCGAACGTCGCTTTGCCAGGCCTGGGAGAATTAATGGGGGAATCAAGGAGTTTTCTATAGGAGCGATATGAGAATCCAGGCTAACCTTAAGGACAAATCCTTTTGGCTGTCGTTCGATGAGAACGAGGAGCGACGGCAGCTAACGCAGTGACCACTGGATAGTGGATGGACTGGGCTCAAATTTTTACGGGCTTAAACCGTATAGCCCTTTACGGTATGATAAAACTTTGTACCGGCTGGACGAGATCTAATAAAAATAAATGGTCCAGCCAATTCCCGACAGCCTCCTACATTGGCGGTAACCGACAGTGTGACGTCTGGCGTCTCGGCGGAAGCGAGGAAATTGAAAATGTTGCCAAACCACCCTCGCACTTGCACTTCTCTCGATTCTCATCCGCGTCAGGAAAAAGTTGCGGATTCTAGTTTGTGAGAAAAATTTTTCCCAGTGAAGACCCGAAAACCATACGGTTCAACCCCCTCGCCCCTTATCCGCCGACCCACCCCGTCTATCCCTGAGACTCGCAATGCACTGTATTATGCATTCACATTCGCCCTCCGACAGAGCGACTACCCCCTTCATCCCTTAGCTCGCCTTTTCGTACCGCAATTCCGTATACTTTATCATAATAGCCTTGTATTATACGGTATAGGAAAATTTCTCAATTTCACCTGAATTTAATTTACCTAACACACAACGAATACAGGGTATAAGCGTCGGGGTGTGTTAAGTTCGTGTCAGAGGTAAATCATTTTTAACAGGGTGAAATTTGCTTTTAACGTCCCTTTAAAGAAAAAATAAATAAAGCTCGAAGACGATTTTACGTCGAATGGAGTAATCCGAGCGATGACACCTTGCAAATTTTCCGGGTGATCCCATAGACGCGTGACTGGGGGATGATCGGGGTACGGGGAAACAAGTAGATAAGACGCGTCGAGTAAGGGTTGCAAGGACGCGGGGCGTCGGTGGGAGAATGGGAGAACGGGAGAATGACGACGGGAGCTATGGGATTTTCACGGGTATTTCACGGGAATTACGTAGCGGCAAACCGTTCTCCGGTTTCAAGTAATTATGTCGTATAATCCTAGGGCGTTTGTCACGGGGTTGCGGTGTGTCGTACGACGACGTCGGGCGCCACGGTGTAGAGTGTCCCGGTGATATTCCCTGTTATCCGAAACACGAGGCTGTTATCCCACAGGACTTAGCATAGGGTGACGGGTGTAAAGTGGTGGGTGGAGAGGTGGTGCCAGCCCGGTGCCAGAGGGCCATAGGGGTAGCTGTCCACGAGGAGCATTAATCACCTCACGTCACCAGCCACCATCTCCATCAGTTTGAATTCCTAATTAATTATAAATCGTTATCACTTTCGTTAACGAGGGTTGGTCGGTAAAAATAAGAGTGCCCAGCTAGGATATTAAATTCTCGTGCCGCCGCCACGAGCGCAAGATCCAAAAGCCCTGAGAGCGAAGACGGCAGAGTCTTCGAGAAGGGACGAAGCAGAGAGAAACGCAGTAATATCTTTTTGACATGGAACACGGCCCATCGAGTTCCCATCAGCACCGGGGGCGACGGTATTACAAGTAATTGTCGCTACGGGGTTGGACTCCGTTTCTTGCGACCCTTCACGCTTACAACCCCCCCCTGTCCGTTCCGCCCGCTACCCCAGGGTTCTTACTGTACGCAGTACCCAGTACTTAATATACCAGCGACAGTGTACTATACCGCCATCGGCAGGGTCTTCCTTCACCCCTATGTCCTCCACCTACCATCAACCCCCGGGAAATACGCAACTTTCGTATAACAAGTGGATGATTCACAAATCATTCCCAATTCCAGACTCCCGCTTACAAGTGCAAAACTTTATTCGTGACTACCCTCCTTCGAGGTAATAGAAGGCTCAGGGGCGGGCGAGCCTGGTTTCTCGATGGTACCCTTCCACCCTCGAGTCCCCGTCGTCCGAAGCACCCGAGGCGTCCGATCAGCCTCCAGATGTCCCGAGATAAAGTAAAACGACCGAGTGACTCACGGGATCGCACGACCTCGAGAATTCAAGATCCGGCGATCTGACCCCGGGACCCGAATCCAGCCTGGGACAACGGGCCTGGGGATGGCTCCTGGGAAAATGCATTCCCTCGGGATAACGAGGATCAGGAAGTCGCTCGGTACAGAGAGGCATCAGGCACAGGCGCAATCCCAGGATCCTAGATAAGGATGATTACATGCAGGAGGAAATTAGGGGATGCAGATCGGCAATCGAACGTCGTTCCGAGCGTCGAACCGTTCCACGGTTATATCCATTGGTATGACCAGTTTGTTATCCCAGGGGAAAAGGATCCCACGTTTCCCCCCTCGCTTCGCTCGAGAGTCTGTTTGCTCCCCCGAGATTGCCCGGGGATGAAAATTAGAAGATACACACATTCACTGTGTATTCTATATATCCGGATTCGTTCAATTTTCCAAAAAAAAAAACAAAAAAAACACACATCGCTTCCCCCTTCCACCCGAACAGCCCCCCTGCAACCCCATAATACTCAAGCCCTATTACCAGCAACCTCAATGAATTCCACGACACCCCACACTGAAAACTATCGAAAAATGAATATTACTCCCTTTTAAAAAAAATCAACCCCCACAGAATGTCCAAACTGTACCAAGCAGATAGCCAAGCATCCACGGGGCGTCGATTTCCCAGTCGTTTAACGTTTGATCGAGGGTGGCGTGAGGGGGTCGAATCAGTCGAGAAGTACCTGCTCTCGTCGCATTTGCGTTTCAACCGAAGGACAAGGGGGTTCGGCAGAGAAGGGTGGCGGACTAGGTGGTAGGTACTGCACACGTAGGTGCCGTATACAGGGTGGGGAGAGAGGGTGGACGAGCGTTTGGTTTCCTTGGCGACCGAAGGGCCGCGCACAAACCTAACCATCGTGCCTGCAATGTTTGTATTTCATATTGATAGAGTATTGATACCCCCCTCTGCACCCCTGCACCCCTGCAGCCCTGCATCCCCCACGCCCACTCCGCACTACCAATACGGTAGCCAAATGCCACTGTAGCGGAGCAAACCCTCAGCCGTATCAACCACCACCATCACGAGCAGCGTCATACAACTGGCGGAGGGTGGTTCAGGGCATCATTGACGACTGGCCCCTTCCGCCGTTCGCCCCTCGTCCACTCGGTCCCATTACTGTTGCACTAGCCGTTTGTTTACTTTGTTCCGCATTGTTGTGTCTGGAAATGCTGCTATCTCGTTAATGGACACTATCAGTGGCTACTTTTACGTACGTAGTCCCCCGACAATTGGAAATACGAAATGTACCACTGGCTACATTTTTTTTTATCTGCCATTTACGCGTTTCCCTTTTTTTTTTTTTTCTTTTTTTTTCATAATATTCTGATATTTCCATACGGCGATTCTCTTTATATCAGACTGCGCAGTGCTTCACGGCATTCCGTGTGAATCCGTGCGAATCCACGCGAGCGCGCAGTAGGCAACGCGGTCTTCCCGTTCCGCCTCGAGCCGAGAAAAATGATTTTACGCTCGTACGAGACGTTATATATTTATTGGCCGTCTATTTGCTAGAAGGGACCGTTGTAACCTGCAAGTGTATACATGTAGAAAGTACGTACCGGGTGTCCGGCGAGACTCTGCCAGGAGAATTCCAAGTCAGCTATATTGGCAGGAACCGGAACGACGAAGTTCATGGCGTAGGTGTTGACCACGCCTTCGCGGACGTAGAAAAGCTCGGCCTTCAGACCTGGAAGCACAATCGAATAGGCAATCGATTAAATCGAGGTCGCGTCCCTTTGATATTCATTCGCGACGCCCTTCGCTATTCCGAATGAGCGTTCGATTAAGTGCACGCGATGCGCGCATTTCCAAGACGCGGGGCCACGTGGGTGCGCGGGCTAGAGTCGAGGTAAATGGTTGAGTGAAAGTGAGAGGGCGAGAGGGGCGAGAGGGGCGAGAGGGGCGAGAAAGGCCAGTAAACGGAGCGCAGAAGAGAGGAAAGGAGGAGAAGAACAAGAAGAAAGAGAGAGAGAGAGAGAGAGTGAGGAAGAACTGTTAGAATCTTCCAAGAGAGCCTATTGAGACGTGTATCTGTGCGGCGGGGGCCCAAAGGATAAATAGGAGCCGGTCGCGGGCCAGGCTCTACGGGCCCCGAAGAAGCAACCAATCTTCTTCAGCCCTTAACGACGCCAACCCGAGGAACGTACTGAGCCAGAGCGAAGCAGCAAAGGGCTAAGGAGGAGACGGAGGAGGTGGCGGAGCGCGCGCGACTAGGACTGATGCTGCGCTTAGTATTTGTTCTTTGGGTCCATGGTCTCCCTCCATAAGCATCATCCAAGGGCGACATCAAGCTCTTCAATTAATATCCACTCGACCGTCTCCTCGTACGGTTACTCCGCAACCCTCTGCGCAGAAATTTCAGCCTCAGACCCGTACTCAAAATCCCCCGAATTCCCGCTGGAATTCACCTACGGCCCTCGAGCGTCCCTCATTCGTTCACCTTCACGTATGACTACGCAATTCGATATACCCACTCAACGAGATAGTCGCATCTCCATAGCCGTGCTACATATTTCCTCTCTACATGCCCCCTGGACCTCCGGGCGGTCTAGGCAGAAAATATAAGATCTCGATGGTCCAGAAGGCGACGCCCTGTGCCAACCTGATAAATATTAGGCTGGTCTAGTAAAAGTAGAGAATCGTGTCTAGCGTAACGAGGATTAATCGCTGGCACTATGCTGCTAATAGTATCCGGGCGAATGCTCGCGCATCAAGTATCCCTTGTCTGGAAGGTGGCGGATTAGGTATAAAAAATATAATCCAAGAGCTTCAGGATCTTCCCAAGGGATTTTTCATGGGTCCAGAACCTGGTGCTCTCGTTACAGCCGAGTCTGGGCCAACCTGGTAGCCAAGGAAAGCTACGCTGCTGCTAAGTAGAAAATCGTGTCTAGCATACGAAGGGTCTTCAGGAGCAGCGACGCTGGCTGGGTGGCTCTGGATGCCGGCTGGATGGAGCAGGCACAAGTTTGCTAATGTACCGGCGGTGGCAGCATCCGCGATCTTCCCATCCCTCGAAAAACCGTACAACCCCTTAAACGTATTCCGAGGCACGGCGACCCAGGAGCAACGTGGAACAACAGATACGGCCTCAGCCTCCGTTCGAGTCTTGGCGAGACGCCTAGCGACATGCTGATGAGATGAAATTAACATTGGAAACGGTGGATAACGTCTGATGAGATCAGACGGGATAAGGCGAGATCGGCTCCTGACTCAATATATGGAACCCAAGGCTAAATAGATCTGCGCGGCGTATAAAGCCGGGTTAAAGGTCTCGCTAAAGGACGCCGGTTCCTGGGGGGATGGCTGCACTGCGGGATACAGGCTGGGACGAAACAGGAGGAGGCTGAAGGGGAGGCGGACCAGGAGGGCCCTTCGAGCTGGGTTAGGAGCCAAGGTAAATACATTAAGGATACAACATCCTGTAGGAGCACATCCTGTCTAGGGGAGATTGGATATGGCTAAGTATACGGGGTAGCGTCGCGACGTCTACCCCTCCCACCCTCTCTAGCTCCCTTCTCCTCTCCCCTTTGTACATGCTTGTCGCCTTCCACCGATTTCCACTACCACCCTTGGCCCGGGGGCTTGTAAAATACGAAAATAGGGCTTGTTACTCGAAAAGCTCTCGATCGGCCGATTTCGCGACTTCCGCTTGGGCGTTCACGTTTCTAAACGGCAGGTTAGTCGGGAGAGAGAGAGAGAGAGAGAGAGCATACGATTTATGCTACCACTTTAACAGAACGCAATGGACTATCGACTCTCTGAAGAAAAATTCTGGTAGCTGCTCAGTGCTGCCAATTGGCTGGCAGCTCTATTATTTAACCGGAAATATTGACACGGAGCCATTATTGAAAAGTCGTACTTACTTTTCTACAGAAAACCTAGAGAATCGACCATTCTCAATTATTACCACGACCACGAAGTATGAACTCTGAGGTGAAAGAGAATTACCCATCGTCCCCTGGGACAGGTCAAACGTCAGGAGGATACGTTGTTTCCCGAAGGCGAGGAATAACAGGAAAACTCGAAGGGATTGTTTCTGCAAGTGTTGGTGAAGTTTCGATTGGGGGGGAGAGGGGGGGGA
>NW_014333378.1:118229-160046 GCF_000341935.2 Cephus cinctus
AGTGGGTTGTTTGTTTTTAATTAAAATCACTCGCAACCCCATTTCTAGTTCTTTCCTTTTTTCACGACAGTCTCTAGATACATCTAGAACACCCTCTTTCTCTCTCTCTCTCTCTCTCTCTCTCTCTCTCTCTCTCTCTCTCTCTTGAACACTTCAACGGGTGGAGTTCTTAATTTTCAATTATCCCCTGCTACTTTTAATTAGCTATACCTCTTTACTTTAGAACTGCTACCCTACGGCTTTTAACGGCATCCCCCTTATCCGCAGCCACTTTCAATATACTACAAAAGAATAAAGGGGTGCATTCCTAAGAGGTCCGAATATCACTGAATGCAGTGTACATAGGAATTTGAAAAGTGAATGGAATACGAAGCTGCCGTTACCAGAAGCAGCAGCAGCAGCAGCCTGGCCAGTAGTACAGGCAGACATTAGATACCAAGTTAAAAGAATTTTCCGAGATGAAATCGCCGAGAGGAAAGTTTTTTCCTGGGATAAAAAAAAAGAGAGAGAGAGAAAGTCAGGGAGAAAGGGTGTAACGAGGAATACAGGATATTTTGCTAATTATTCCCCGAAGCATCATTTCGCTCAGTGACAAATGCAAGAAACCTCTATATTATTAAGCTCATTAGAGCATCCAGGTATAAATGCAATTTATAGCATTAACCCAAGCAAAAGTCGGAACCGCCATGCTTTTTCTACTTTGGACCCTTCACCACTCCGTACAATTTCTATTGTGCATGGGTATCCGTGTTTTTAATGATTCCTGAATACCCCCGACGTTTCTCTCTCTTTCGCTCTCTCTATCTCTCTGCTCACTCTGTCTCCGTCCTTCTACCTATCTATCCAGATATCCCCGTCGCCTTACCTATACCACCTTCGTACTAACGTCCCCAGCATAAAGCATTATGAAAACACGTTCCTACACAGAAGACGATTGTCCCGTTGTCCATTCGCTACGTTCAATTGTCGCTGCTTTTCATTTGATAAAACTCAGCGACGTTAACCGGAAGTACTCCCTTTTTTCAATTATAAAACCAAAACCAGCAGCTCACTCTTTCAAATCGACAGTGGCCTCAAGTGCAATGGCGTCGTTGACTATTCTTGGGAAAATCGAAAAATGCATTTTCGCGCAGCCAGACAAGTGGATGCTGTAACAGACACGTATGGTACATACGGCACGTATGGACCAGAGAAAAGCTTTGCCGTGCGATTAATGCAAAAAGGAAATTAAATGAACGTTGAGCTGCATTACCTAACCTTTATGCAAATAAAGTGCAGAAGAGAATAATCGCACCTAGGCGCGTCATTCCTCTTGTAAAATATCACTCGGATCTGTTTACGTCCTACGAGCATTTAGATTTGACGAAAAAAAAATTCCTGATAATGGATGCTGCCTGTACCGTGATTTTCACGTCGGTTAATACCGCAAGGAAAGTTGGGATAAAAGTGGAAAAAAAAATGAAGTATGCACTACAGGACGAAAACACATCCATCAATATGTTTGTCATGGGAAGGAAGTGCCGGTGTCACCGTATACGCAATATCTGATAAGCGATAAGCGATTCGGAAATTCGAGGGATCGGTTAGAAAATTGAAAAAAAAAAAAAAGGGTAAATCTCGAGCGGAAAAAAATCGTAGCCGCAAAAAAATTTCGTAAAATTCGTGAGAATGTGGAATTTCGAAATCACGTAATTCGATTTCCTTTCGGGAACGAAAGTTTCGCCTTGTCTACAATGGCTCTTATTAATTAGCCGCGTTATTTTCCCGTCCGTGTCTCTAATTGCTACGCGGGAATTCGATGCAAATTCATCGCGAGTCAGGCGCGTCAAAACTTTTCGAAAGTGCTTTTGGGAATTGCCAGAAGGACTTTCTGGAATTCGCGACTGTTCTCGTACATGGGTCTCTTACCCTCTGCAACGAATGTTCGTCCTGGTTATGTTTCCTAGGGAGTTTCGAATTTATTACTTTTATTTTCCCCACCGTCGAAACAAACCGCGACAGCCATTCGAGACTTAGCGAAACATAATAGACGGCGATGTACGCCCGTGAGACATTGGAAAATATGAGGAATATTAGAACCGAGCTTAAACGTTGAATTTCTCTATAAACGTCGGAGAACTTGAATTCCGTCGGGCCGACGATGAATATGAGGACGTCGAAGTTTCCTTACGTAACAATAGGCAACGGGACAGATTTCCAGTCTCCGGACAGGCAAAGCCAGCAGGTATCTACTTAGTTCCTGTAGCAGAGCTTCGAGTCCTGGCGAAACTCTCAAATGCGATTTGCATTAAGCAGATATTATGCAGATGTCTGTCAGTGGTTCGCTATTCTACTGCACGTGCACCTTGCACCTGCGCCTGCAGCGCCGCAACCCCCTATACAATTTACATAAGGAATCCACGTTCTACAGCCGGACGATACGTGAACTAGACACGTTAAATCGAAATTTTCAAACGTTTCATCGTTCTCCCAATCCCACCCTGTACAATGCAATTTTACTAATACGAATTACCCACCTTCTCCTTTACAATATTGATTTTCCCTAATTCACCTTTTTTTACAGTCAAAATCAAAAACTCAGCACGTCCAGTTAACTGGCAGTACGACGTAGTATCTGCTATGGCCGTAATGAACATTTTTAAAAATCAGAAAATTGCAACGTAAAAGTGGTTCCATTTACGAAAATTAAGGGTAATCGGTGAAATTACGCAAATTTCCATGGATGCACGAATATTACGAGCGGCGGGTAGATTTTATACGGTGATAGCATTTGACAGCGTGGCTGGTCTCTGCAGCTAGACTTTGTACGTGCGTAGATGCGGAAGGAACGACTATGCGTGTGTTATATATATATATATACGCCATACGTAACCTAACGCGTTACAACGTTACAGTATTACAGCTGCATATAATGCACAGGCACAATTCCACAATTTGCTACATGTTTGATTATTCCATGGAAAAATAGTAGCTCGTTCCTATTCCAGCATCGCTCCAGCAGATTCTACCGTTCCACTTCAGTCTTCTCGTTTCCCATGGACCGCCATCATACCCTTTGGCAGCATCCCGTATTTCCAAACGATATCACGCGACACTTCTATGTATGTGCATATCGAGGCATATCATCCACCTCCCCTCTTGGCCCCTCGTACGTCGCTATCAGCCAGCGTTGATATGCAAGTCTGAGGTCTAAATTTAGTCAGGTAGGTATAAACGCTGGCATAGGAAAATTTACGAGGATGCAAGAGCGGCTTTAAAATCTCGAGGATTTAACCCGGGAATTTGAAAAGCGATAAAAAGGCTTGATAAAAATCCATCTCTTTGATTATATCCGATAAACTTGCAGTGGGGTGGAAAAAAAAAATTTCTCAAAAAGTCAAACGCGACCCAACGGAATTCCCAATTTTTATTTTCCTCTTTTTCACCTGATTTTTCCAAACGTATCCAGTCCCGTGTTAAAAAAAAATAGTCGCGGGCAATGAATAACGACTATGCAATCCCGATGCACCGGATCGGCAGTGCACCGGTTCGAATCGAAGGCTTCGATGCACTCGGACGGATATCAATTTTCCGAGTAAACAGCTCGACCGATGGTCATATTTACGCGCTGGGGATATAGACAATACACTGGGGCAATATGTATATAAAAAAAATAACTAAAATGCGAAAAAAAAATAACGCAGCATCCCAATCGAGGATTCATGGGAAACGATCGAGGACTTTTAATAAAACTGTTTGTTCTATCTTCCGAGAAGATCGGAGAGAAGGACAAGGTGCATTTTCATTTCTCGAAATTAACGTGTTTCCTTTCAGCCGCGAAGCACAAAGCCTCGCGAAACCATTTCAACCACTCGACGTTCTTCTGGTCGAGATGCTGTTAAAATAATAAGCAGCTACGTGAGTTGAGAGTTGAGAGTTGAGAGTAGCTAGAATCTCGTGTCGTTACATTGTAAACGCCAGGATTTGATGCCACAAGCGGAATCCAACGTTTACGCTGGGCTTTGTCGGCCGTACAGCCAGCAACAGCAATAGGAGGTACCAGACCGTATATCTATAGCTATTACTATTGTAGAACATACAGTAGCCACGTTTAAAGCGGCAGTCAGTGCTGCACAGTTTAATAATGTATTATTGGAGGAATTTTGAGGTTTCCCGAGCTCCATGAATATCAAATATAATTTATATACATTTAATACGTTAAATAGTTTTACATCTTTTATATCTAAATTTCGCTGTTATCGCATTCTCAATTCCTTGTTAAATTCATTTAAACTATACTCTCCTTTCTCGACTATACCAACTTTATATAGTATCGTGCATTTCTGCTTGCATCCAATTGCACCGTATTGCTACCGTACCAGCGTAGCTCTGTCGATGGTTGTTTGCCACCGAATTCGCGGTCCAGACAGGACAAACATGGAGTCACGGTTCAGGATGTATAAAGTGCATTAAAAATCAATTGCACTCCGATGCACGTAGGAAAATCCAAATTCGCCCGATCCGCATCGTTTGGGGGTGCGGACGTCTTGGATGATTATTATTATTTTCACAAGGGCTGTAATAATTGCTAGGTCGATCGAGGGATCGGGGGTGGCAGGGATATGGCTAAATCTCACGGGATGAGTATCCATGAGGTATTCAGCATCCCTTAGGTACACGATGAGGAAACCTGTGTATTCTCATAGGTATATACATATATGTCCTTGCTAGCCAAAAAAACTTTCTCGGAAAGTAAAGTCATACGAATCGAGCAATCTAAGTTAAGTGAGCTCCCAAGAAACGTCCGAAAGTTCCTCCTACTTTCCTACCCTTCCAGGAGGCATCAACCCCTTAGTGGACCCAACCAATTCTAACTGTCCCGAATTTATACTCAACCCCTGGAGGCTATTCCCATTTACGTGCGAAATTTCAGCACGATTTATAGCAATTTTATGTTATTCACTTTTGTCCCTGCGATAGGCACGAAGTGTACTTCGTACCTGTATACGTGTATGCGAATTTTATAAGTTGCGAAAATTATTATTCATTTAAAAAAGTTTGCGGATTTCCTTGAAAAGTTTTGCTTGGCATAACGTACTATACTGTAGTACTGGGTATGAATCATGGGGTTGTAAAACGATATCATCATTAGACACTATAGTCTCTGGGGGTTGTAGGGTGGTTGCCTGACGTCCACCCATACGAATTCCGGTCGCATATGACGGAAAGGATGGAACAGCTATTACAATTTTTACTGCCTAAATGCTTGTCGTTGTTTTGAATTTTTTTTATCTCTCCATGATAAATGTATACGTACGATTAATATCGTCTCGCATAATTTTTGGAGTAACATAGAAACGATCTTCCCCAGTTTTATACGTTATCGCGCGATTAATGACTCTCTGGTTTTTTTATTTACTTTTTTTCTTCTCTCTAGCTCGTTTTCTCCTTGTAGAATATGAATTTACATTACTGTATATCTGTACTGTGTAATATTTATGAGTATTCGTCTCGTGGATGTTAATCTGTTGCTTTAATTAATAGACTCTTCCGTTTTCACGAGAACGATGTAATTATTATGGGGAGATTAAGGTACGTAGGGAATTTTGAAAAAGATTTAAATGACTCACCGAGTAGTTTCATCACCTGAGACTGACTGATGAATATATTGAGGTATCCATCGCTCAGTCGAATCAGGATGAAAAATATTAATTTGAAATACAGAAGGTTGCAGAACCTTCCAAACTGCATTGTCACATGCTTCGTTTCACCCACCCACTGCACCCTTTCACCTATTATCACCTGATTGCAACATTTCACAATAATACGTAAGATCGCTTATATGACTTACGAGTAAGAGGAAAAAGTCGAAAAATTTTTTTTTTTCAAAAAATGGATTTTACAAAATTTTTTTCGATTTCGAATTCGGCAGATTTCATCGCGATACAGAATATCTCGGTCGTTCGTTAATCGCGTAAGTTTACTCGGAATCGTGAAAAATGTTCCGTCACGTGTGTATAATTTTTTGCAAAATTTTTCGCGGTATTAATTTTTTTTTCAAAAATCTCAATTTTTTCCTGCAGCGTACTATGCGCGATTTTTGGGAATTATTAACGCGAATACGTCAGTCACATGGCGCCTCGTGATGTGGAGTTCATGAATGACGTCAGTCGACGGAGGAACGGCGTCGTCGACGTCGACGTCGGGACGCGACTAAAACGACGCCCGCAATCGCTTATCGGGCGAATGCTTTTAGCGCAGGCGCTTAGAAAGGCGCCAAGGCGTACCGGCAAATGACGGAATTTCCGGATACTTAGAGTCGGAGCCTTCCGAACCTCGAGTCTATCTAATCGCGTCTCTATAGGTCACACAGCCATTTCTATGGTACTATTTCCATGTATAATAGATTAGAAATTCGAAATGCAAAGGATTTTTCGATGCGACTTAATGCCAATCGAAGAGGATAGAATTACACGTAGAAAACCATAGCAAAGGTTTCGTCGATCTCGGCCTCTTTCATGTCTTCTTTTAATTTTTTTTGTTTTTTTTTTTTTCCTTTCCGAATTAGATCACGCATAGGAAGGACTAAGGTCAAAGGGGCGCGCCTGGAAATGGATATTCCGAAAACGGATATCGGAAAGGGATGACACGGGATATATATATATACACACATATATATATATATATATATGTACACGATAGATGGTATAGGATGAAAATAGTGAAATGGAAGCAAGAGTGAGAGAGAGAGAGAGAGAGAGAGAGGTTAAATTTCGTAAAGGGTAGAAAAGGTGAAAGCGAAATGAAAGTGCGACGGGTTAACATGAAAATTCCGGAACGTCGCTTATATTAATTTATCGTGCTTTGTGCCTCTTTCAGATTTTCAATCAAGCATCGGACCGGATTCGAAAGCAGTGCCGTCGTTTGAAAATGGTCGAATTTAATTAAATGGGCCTCCGAACCTCCAGATCCTCCCTGACGCGCCCTCTGACCCCCCGACCTCCGCCTGTTATCCCACACCACTACACGTGACGTCCTGCCAATGCCCCATGCAGCGCTACAGACCAGTTTGCCAGTTTCACAATTTGATCTTCGGGAGTTTAGCTTCGGCTCGTTCGTTGTGAACGGGACTTTAATTGAACTGGGAGATTAATTAACTCCCTCAAATCCGTACGAAGCGACAGGAATTTCATCCCCGCGATTTCGGAATTGTACGAGACCAGCATTCTTTTTTACTATTTATTTCATCCCTTTCCACGGGGCTAACCGACCCCGGAGCATCGGACTTTCCACCTGTCATTTGACAACTGACAGAATTTCCAAGTTAAAGACTTTCCATACCTATTAAATATAAGTAATTAGACCGTGCTAAATTACCATCAGCCCACGGGCTCTGAATTGGGTTCCTTATAAATCGCGACGATGATAAGTCAGATTCCTGTAATCGGTAACGCCGAAAGGATAAAACGCAGAGACAATTAGAGAGTGAATTTATTTAATTAACAGTCTAAAAAACCACGCGGAATTTGCTGGGGGTCGAAGGAAAATAAAACAATGGCAAAGAAGAGGGAAGAAAACAAACGAACAAACAGACGCGGCAAAACTAACGAGGTCCTCGAGACGGCAGGCAGCCTGCTCGCTCCAATCAGCCAGATCATTAACTCAAATAATTAATAATGATTGGAAATCGATAGCGCGCTTCAATCATATGCGCATCTGTGCGCGAGGATCGCATCACGCGGACACGGAGTATATTTGAAAGGCATGATAATTGGCCAGAGGCAGATTTCAACTAACGTGTGCAAAAACGTGCCACTCGCTCTGTCACATTGCCAGTCGTCGTTATACCGTACAAGACTTACAAGTGTAGATTTCCAGTCGATCCCAGTGACGTCATTTTCATTTTCACTAATTTCAGTAAACGTTGCTCCACGAACCCGTATCCAGAACCCTAGTCTAAATTGTAAAAATTGCTGGTCAAAATTGTAAAAAAAAATTTTTCAAAAATCATTCCCCAATGGCCGATCGATTTTCTCCTGCACGTGCCAGTCCCAATGGAATTCCATAGACTGACAATGGCATATCCCACGACAGAAACGTACACAGCTTTATATACATACATAGAACAGAGTCGAGACGATACAATTCCAAGCGTCGCGACGCTTTGTTTCATTAGGCGATTGTCGATCGTCCGAGCGGATATTATGGAAATGTATTCAAAGGACGGGGATTGGATTTGATTCGCAAATCAAGCAAGGCCGCATTAAAAGTCCATTATGCCAATGAGATGCTCGTTATGCTTTTCACGACCTGGGATTAATTGACGCAAGACAAAAATCACGGGCTGTGAATTTTACCTGATTTGCAAAAAAAAAAAAAAAAATTATTTTCCATCAAACAAATAACATCCGATACAGCCCCATAGGAAATTCATGATTTATTCCCACATTACTCCCGACCCCTGTCTCGTCCAACCCCAACAATCGTTTAACCCTTCTTTAACGCAAACTACCCCGAGATCATCTTTGATTAGTTTCGGTAGCCATTAAATGACCGAGTCCAGTCGGCCGCCCCTATTAGCTGAAACGGACTATATGTAACTACTATTATTTTCCCACTACGTTCGATACGGCTGTATAACGAGCTGGCACAGATATAGGTATATCAGTGCGTATAAAGTAAACGCGACGTTTCGCAGTGCCTCGTAGTCTTACTATAGTCATACTTCGATTGGAATGCTGTCTGTTAAAGATAAGGGTAGCTACCCTCCCCAAGGGAAGAAGGCACAATATGCTTTGCCACAGCGAAACCTATGTTCCCCTATACGTCGACTATTCTCACCACTGTTACACATCGACATACACCCCTTACAGCTACGCCCAACGTCCCCCCCCACCACCACCACCCCCCTGAAGTATAAGGGAGGCTCGGTTATATTAGGGGTGGTTTACACAGGGAGGTTTCTTATCGTCGCGAGCCACATTGGCTAAACAGCCGAAAATACCATTCGGCATTTTGTTTCACGAATCGCGGATGCGATAATTGCTCCTCGCGCTGGTTAAGATTTTACCATTGATTCCCGAGGGGGTAGTTTTTTTTTGCCCGTTTTCATTCATCCCTTAGCCCTGATTACAGGATAGCTATCGGTGTCTCTCTCTCTCTCTCTCTCTCTCTCTCTCTCTCTCTCTCTCTCTCTCTCTCTTTTTTTATTACTCGTTTCTCAATCTGTGCTCTTCTTTTTTTTTTCCAATTTTTTGTTTCAACAGCAATGAACGGCATCAGTGCAATTGACATTTTTCGAATGGGAATGCGATGTATGACGAATCAAAATTCCTGACCCCTCGTGTTTGCCGGAATCGGGGATCGAATCGTGTACCGATTTTAATTGGCGACCCACGTCCGGAATAGACGTTTAATTGGACGGATGAAAATTGTTCGGCTATCGCTTCTACTACCGTACTAGTTTTATGTGTACGAGGGTATAGTGTTTAAGGTATATATGTATATAACGTATATACTCGTACCAGGGATATATTAATATAGAAGGGAACGGAAGGATCCTTCCTGGAATGTTACCTTCGCATATTTCGAGTCACTCGTGAACCTTTGACCTTTTGCTTCCAGCATTCCTTTTGGGTCATTTCTATTAACACCCTTACTTTACAGTACTTGACTTTACTGTATTATAGTTCAATGTGTGTATATAGATATTTGGAATATCCTGTTCTCAGTCCTTTCTCGTTTGGACCTCATAGGATGTGAGATTGCACGGCTGAATCTTACCGGTAGGGGCTGAGAGCAGGGGTGGTGTTAATATTCAGGGCGTAAAATCGTAATATAAAAATATGAGGGATTAGTATAATATTCCGAGGCCAACTTGCCTTATCTTAAGGGATGCTGTTATTTTCGGTGATTAAGGACCGCGGGAATAATGATTTTGGCCGTATGAAAATTTATTCGCGGGGATGATAACGGGAGTGGCAATGGATGATAGTTCTTTCTTATCCAAGTATCGTTAACCGATGAGAATCACTGTGCTCTGCGATATCGTGTAAATCGTGATCCTGTTTTCATGGAAAACAAAGCGATTTGACGGTATTAAATTAATAGGGGCGATTCCGTGGGGACTGTTTGCCAGTAAGCCTCCCTGCGTGACTTCCGTTAGGAAGGTTGGCTTACTTCCGTCGCGGACCAATCACGACGAGCAAATACTTCTAATATAACTATTCGAGAATACTGGGAACCCCCGGTTCGCCTTTCATGGAATTAATAAATTTTTCATTTTTCTTTTCCAAAAACATCCCCATAACCCTTCTAATCAGTGTTCTAGAAATTGAAATTAATTTTCTTTATCAGTAAATTCCTCTGTGTCGAGTTCCAATGCTATTCCACTAAAATTACATATATCCAGGCAGAATATCCAACTAGTGTATTTCTCTATGACAATAAAACCCGAAAGCGCAGATCCACCCCTAACGAATCCAAAAAGTATGAAAAAAATCCGTGTACGGAATACCTTGAAAAATATTTGAAACTGTAAAAAAAGGGATTGAAAATGACAAAAAGTAATACTAACTGTGTATAATAATTATATAGAACGAGATTTATCATAAAGTAAATTCCATTGAAATTAACAGAAGCGTGTATAGTAGCAACGTAATAAAAAGAAAATCCAGGATGAGTAGAAAAAAGAAGAGCAGGACCAGGTTCAGGAACATGTCCCTGAGGGTGGCAATACGTAGGAGTCGGTTGGATTTGCCCAGCAGGATCCCAAACCGGATGAGGGGATGGATTCGGCGGGATCGTATTCGTTGAATGCTGAGAGTTGGTACTGCGTAGAGACGTACCGACTATACCAAGTCGAGCTTTTACGATCTCTTGGCTCGCAAAATTTGTCTGGATGGCATCGCGGCCGCGTTGCTTTACTTGCTTTACTTGTTTTACTTGCCGTCATCCCCAGCCGTGCTCTTCTGGCAGTATCCACTGCGCAATGGAGATGGAGCGACAGGAAGTAGTAAAAGAGTCGGGCCAAGCCAGTTCAACTTCAACTACCCACTCAATATATATATATATATATATATATATATATATATATATATATATATATATAAGCTATATGTCTCTCTCCTAACCATAGTACAGAGTTTGTCGCCATTCGACACGATAGACGTTGATCCTGCGATGCTTGCAAATCCGTTTCCCGTATATCTCATGCAAACACGACTAAATCCGTTGTAGCTACCAGCATAGACTACAGTCCAGAGTCTGGAAGTCTGGAAGAGCCCCCGCTGAACCCAAAGAGGAAAGATGTTAGGAAATGAAAAAAAGTAAGAAAAAAAAAAAGAGAGAGAATAAAAGAAAAGCCACCGAGAACCAGACCAGTCATTTGTATCCTCACGTTGACTGGATAAAAGCTGTCCTGTCATTCGTATCCACCCCTTTTCAAAGATCGCACTGCTCGACATTGCCGACCCCTTGACCCTGCAACTTTTCGTCATTCGGTCAGGGTTTCCCAAAGATTTATTATCTTATCGAGCCCTCGCTTCTTGGCCTCTTAGCTAGTAGAAAATACGAAGAAACGAAAAGCTACTTTTTATTCTATTAGCTATTCTTTGTCTTGATTCCAGACGATACCGAGTGGCTGGTCGAGCTTTTTTTTTAAGTATAGACTGATAAGGCACAGGTTGACCTTTGACCTCGGTACGTCGATACCGTCCATGGACGAAAATTGGCTTCAGGTCGGTCGGGATGAAACGCGTGACAGTTGGCGAAACGTGGAATCAAAAGTGACGATCGGCGCCGAGCGTCGGGGGCCTCGAATAACGTGGGTATCTCGGGGCTTCGCTCTATGATAATTGTTATGGCGGACGGGAGCTGTGGAATGGAGTGATGATAATCACTGTCGGGATAGTCATTCGCGTTAGGTTGGCTGCCATCGTAAAATTAACATGAACGCGACATTAGTGAGAACGACGTGCAGTTCGAGTCTAACGGCTCGTGAATGAGTTATTGTTCCCGTGGCAGAGACGTCTCGTTAGGATTTCACTGTGCAAATTGGATTGGCGTATAGAGAAGTGGCTAGGGATATCTAGTGACTTTTAATGCCACTCAGACTCTTTTTCGGTGAAAATAAGACGGGGGTTTACGAAGTTTTTCCAAGTTTGAAACTTTATGGGTGCCATGGGTATTGCTTGTTTGTATATGGGGAATCTTGTGGCTCCGAGTAATACGAGGCAGGTGTCGCCCACTTTACCGTGAAAAATCCCTAGAAAAATATTTAATAAACTAAGCTTGTAACTAGCCGGATGATCCTTCAATTTCGTTCTGGAATATCCTTTGGAAGCAGGCTGGCTTCCTCTTGTGGGTGGGCGAAATAGGGTCACGATTTAATAAGACGCCACCCCCTGCCGAACGCTTAGTAACTTTGGCAGCGACTTTGATTAGCTAGGGAATCCTGCTAATGACAGGGGATCGACCCGCGTTTAATCCTATATATTCAAAAGTCCCTAGAACCTTTACGTAGCAAGAATGGAGGGTTATTTTATCGAAAGGGATTTAACCTATATATATTTACTATAGGCGTTCCTCTCTGTAATAATCCTGTAGGATCCAGCCATTTTCTGCCACTCTGATAACTTACCTATTATTATCTATCTATATATACGTAGCTATCTTACTTCAAAAGCACTCTTATCAATAGTTCACTGAGAAAGAATCTTATTTCCTATCCAGCACGCCAATTGGATGAAGCTTCGAATTTCAATCGATAGACCGCGAAAAAAAAGCTCATCCACTCGAAGTGCTTTCCATTGGTCGGGCAGAGTCTGCGAGAAAAAAGGACTCCAGAAGATGGTGGTTAGATTTTATGTTTATCTTTATTGCCGGAACGAGGCGAGAGTTTTCGATTGGCTGGCTAGTTTGGGCCAAAGGTGGCCGAAGATTGCCGAAGATGGCCGAGCGTGCCCACTTGGGTTACGAATATATTCGAAAGCGCTCTTATTCATTTGTACGTAATAATAATAATCGGTACCAGTCGGCCGAACTTTCCCGAAGTTAACCAAAGATGCATTTTATGGTATCTTTATCGAAGGATTTTATTGGCCGAGTAATATTTTTACAGCCGAATATGATTTTACGGTGCCATCTTTCTATTAACGTCACTGTACATTTATAGGCTCCAGGGATCTCGTATTTATTCTTTGGATAACGAAGTAATTAAAGAATATCATTGGTTCAAGACTTTATGGTCGTTTCTGGGGAATTTGATCTAGGGGGAAAAAAATCTCTATGACTAATTCTTATTACTTTTATCAGTGTACGAAATTTTCCTTTTGGGGTTATGTTTTTATGTATGGAATGCAATTTTCCTCTATCTCGTCCAGTCAGCAGCGCTGATCCTACCTCGTGCAATTATAGGACCAAAAAGGTATTTTCCTCGAATATAAATAGAACTTTTTACATTATGTTTATATAGCAATCTATTTTCACATTGAGGTCGTACGGGACGCGGGCTTTTGGCGAAATTTGAATTCCTTTATTAAATCGTCCTGCATTCTCCAGACACTATATATCATACATGCAATTATACCACACACTGCACGCACTGCGTACTAATTCAAGGTATATTAAAAGCAGCGACAGTAATCGTATACGTATGAAAAAAATATATATATAAAAAATACATGGAAAAGTGAATTTTTAAAATTAAAAAAAAAAATCTCTTCCAAGGCTACGCCAATGCATACGTGCTGGAGCTACGAAAATTGAGAGTAATCGAACCTCTTTGCCAGACGTAATTCCTCATTTTGGCCAAGTTTCACGTAGCCCATGACAGATCCCATTAATTTGTCACATTCTCCAAAGACACTCAAAGTGACTGAATGAAAGGAAAACGTCGTAGCCAGTCGGAAAAGAATGAAAACTCATAAGTTTTCCGATATTCGCGTAAAGATTCGTGAGAATGATTTTTAAAAAATAATTTTGAAAAAATGACAAATTTTTTTAATCCCTCTCTGCCCAACTAACAATATTTCAATACCTATTTATAAATCGTCAATGGATCTTTAGGACTATCGCATATGTGCAACTTCACGTTCTCCTTATCAGATAAAAGTTTCCTAGTAGATTTTTCCATTCCCAGAATTCCCGCAATATACGCTCCTGTATATGCTGATTCGGCTGGTTTCTTCCTACAGCGTGCCCCCCTCTTTTATACGAGCCTGAGTCCCGGAGTGAGGATATTCAAATGAATATTGCAGTTATGGAGGAAAGTCATATAAACCGTGAAAACTTGTAAGGAATGAGATAAATTATTTCCCGGCCCATAAAAACTCCCATAAATATCGGGAAACTCAGCGACCCCCCTATCCCTTGGCCATCCCCCTGCTCAAGCACTACAAACATATCCGAGACTATTTCAACTCTTGGATACCGTTAAGCTATAAGCGGCATCCTGCTTATGCACTCGAATGGGGGGTTAGGTCATAATTGAAAAAGATGATAAAATTTTGAAAACACATTTTGGCAGCAAAGAATTCCGGGGCAGGACAATGGGCAGTCAAGTGCACAAAGAACAGGATGACAAAGTGGTGCGAAGCGAATTTGAATGAATTGAAGATCGACGCTTTAAGGTTTTAAGGTCCTTAAAGGATTAAATGGGCGCCGTTTTGAATAATCCTTAATAATCCTTGCTGATATATACCCTTAGGGCTTACTACCTCGAGGACCTATGTCCTTGCCAGATCGATTGCAATAAAATTCCTTTGAACGAGAACCCTCGACGTACTAGGAGGGGTTGATGCCAGCGGATCGTCTGTGGAGTATGTAGACAGAGTCCTGGCAACCCCTAAACGACTACCCTTATGACTGGGAGGTCCTGCGGGACGGAAACACTTGTCCTGGGTGCGTCACGTCCTTAGAAACGGATTGGCTGACTCTGAGCTATTTTTTTGTTCTCTACTTTCTACATACGTGACTATACCTATATATCGTATACATAGACCCCTTATACGGTTTCTCCCATTGGAAGTATATACTGTCCAGTCTGTAAGGTGTCTACTTGTTTATTTATTAGTCGAGAGATCTTATCCAGCATCCACGTTCTACTTCTTCCCTTTTTGTGTGTTCTTGAATTTTTCAAAAAAAAAAAAAAAAAATCTGAGACTTCGAACTTGTTTACGTAGAGGATCTCGGGCGGGACGATATTTTAAGCAGGGTTGTAAATCTCTCCCTTGCTAACTTTCTACCTTTCTTTTTTTTATATGCTACCCCAAATATTACGTGTAATATCTTACTTGGAGATTTGGCCGAAATAACAGAACGTCTTGGCGCTGTTCAAATAAATGAATCCTTGTGCGACACGTGATCGGTGAACTCAATGACGTGTCCATGATTTTATCTGAAATATGTCTCATTCTCGAAAAAGTCAAAAATCCGAAAAAATCGGTACTCCTAGAAAATTATGTACCGACTGTACGTATCGTTTTGTGTGCTTGCTGGTAGGGTGAATATTTTTTATTTTTTTTATCGGACTGTCATTTTTAGCTTCGGCCAAGTCTAACCTGATACATTACCAATTATCGAACAACCTGTTTATTAAGTCTGGCTGGACGATATTACCGGTGGACAGGACCGTACGTAAGATCGTACGGTACCAGGCGCAAGCGTCGAAGCCACGTGTTAATTGGTGAGGCAAGAATAACGTTACTGGAGTAAAATCTGTTTTTATGTACGATTTACGCCACGCATGTGTGTTTGTATTCAGGAGGGAAAGGTACAAGGAAAAAAGTTATTACGACAATGGTACAATTTTGTGGAACCCACGTAAAGACGGCACTGCCGAAATTTTTTATCCGAATGGTAAAACAGCATTGAAGATTTCACGGCCGACGGGAAGAGCATGTAAATAATATATGATAGCGAGGAACGTAAATTTGAAGTGCTAATTTGTCAAAAAGAGATCCTTGGATTTTTCATATTCTTATCAAATTTTTTAGACGATATATATACCGTCTTCACACCGGGAGATAAAGATGCTTTTGGTCTTTCACGAGGTTCCTTGATCCTTGCTGTTTTTGACACTATGGGTGAAGGAGTGGTATTTGGCGAAGATGGTCGTACGCGGTTGGTATCATTAATTATAATTTTTTATCCATTTTTTTTTTTACTCTCTTCTTACAGTCTCACTTATAATCAAAATGGTGGTGTGTACCTGGATAATCCCACGGGAGTGCCGTTTACCTGGTTCTGGAATAATTATCAAGGGAAATCTGTCAGTTTTAATCTTTACTCGGTTAGTCGGTACTGATTTTTTTTATATATAGGGAATTTAAAATTTTTTATTTTCTTTTTCAGGAAGTTTCAGTCGCTCATTTGGTTGATGATCTACGCGATACCAATCAGACGTCCAGGTATATTTTGATGGATGACACTTTTTTATGTTACAAAAAAAATTATTTTCTTTAACCAGCAGAACCAAAAGTCCAAAATCTGGAAAAACGGAGGATAACAAGAAACAGGATGAATCAAACACTAACGAAGTTACGGACAACTTTTCTAAAGTCAAGTAATTTTACTGGTTCATCTTTCATTTTTGATAAGTCAATCGAAAGGTGGTATAGGCCGAGATATTAATTGAAAATATAGGTTACAGCCAATAAAGGACAGACGAATGGACATCCTGGCGCCAGTCAAGACAATTTGTCTAAAGTTGAATGGATACTTAAGCTTAAGGATCCTCGACCGTAGGAATGTCAGCCTGCGCTTCTTTGCTGGTAATAAAAGCGTCCGGTAAGTGAATTGAAACTTACTTCTGGAATTTCATCCCGAGTGAGAATCCACTGGAATTTCCCTTAAATACAAGAGAAGCGGTAGAGATGAATCGTTATACGAGAACT
This sequence comes from Cephus cinctus, assembly GCF_000341935.2. Classification (NCBI taxonomy): domain Eukaryota; kingdom Metazoa; phylum Arthropoda; class Insecta; order Hymenoptera; family Cephidae; genus Cephus; species Cephus cinctus. The sequence continues at coordinate 135,104 of NW_014333378.1, forward strand.
TTACTGTGTTTCCCACAATCTTCATAATTTTTGCTTCTCTTCATTCTGCCAACCAGAATCGAGCTCGGCGTCGAATTAAATCCAAGAAAAGAACTTTTTTCATATTTCGTGGATTCCTCAAATTGGGTTCAAGAGATGCTCAAGTTTGTTATTTTAATTTTTCTTTCAATTTCTGTATAGAATTCGAAATAGTCTTTCTTATTGAAATTCTTTTTTTTTTTATTCAGATGTAGATTCATTGAGAAACCACCAGAAATTATAGGGCCGAAGAGCAGCCTGCAGGAAATATCGCGAGAGTATGAAAAATTGAAAAAAACTGTATCAAAAAATAAAAAAATTAGGTCTAAATACAATAATCACGTATACAAAATGGGTTCGTATGACGATAAATAAAGATAACAGTGTGTCGCGAGATTTAAAGAAAATTAGCGTTTAATTAAAATAATTATAAAAATACTCATTATAATATTATGTATAAGGCGTTTCATTTTTTGTATAGTGTGTGCCAGTGTTTCGTGTATCTATGTGTATTGTGCTTAAGCACGTACAGAAAACATATTCCCAATTCCCGGGAATATAGAGACGTTACTTAAGAGTAAAGGGGTTCTTTTGTTTTCTCGTTTGTCCGGGACGAAAATGGGATGAAAAGAAGGGAGGGATAGAAAATAACTAAAAGGAAAACCTCGGCGCGTCGCAAAAATTTTGAATAAGTTAAGGTTAGGTTGTCGCCGATATCGCTCGGAATTCAAAAAAAAATGGCGATACCGTCGCCGTTAGTACGCGATGACCGCGATGAGGTAATGATGGAGGGGCAGGGGGGAGGGGTCGAAGGGAAAAAGGGATTTCGCAGTCGTGAAAAAAATTAAGTACAGATCTAAAGGAGAAAAATAAATAAGGGTTTTCAGACTGTCGTTCGCAGAACAAAGAAAAGAAAAAAAAAATTAATAAACAGAAACAAGCATAAACGAAGCATTCGAGAATTCGATCGACGACTCCAACTTCATATTAGTCCAGGTCGAGGAGTCAAAGTCCCGAAAGCTTCGATAAGTGGAGGAAGAGGATGTGACAATGAAGAATCGAGAAGACGAAGAGGAGAATGTTTAACGAGAGTGAGCGAAACGTGTTCAACTTTATCCATGAACGACCGGAAGTGTCCGTCGTTCGTCTTGGGCCCCTGGGCCCCCAATTCTATTCTTTATGTACATCGTCTTCTCCCAGGAGCTGCTTCCTATTTGTTCCAGGATCACCAGTCCTTTCTCTTGCTCACTCTCGAGCGTCGTGCTCCTGGTACCTCTTTTTCTTTTCTCTTTTTTTTTTCTTTCTTTCTTTCTTCTTTGTCTTGCGCGCTCTTATGTACACTACCACGCTTTCACTGTTGCTCTCCGTTTCTTTGATTATGTTCTCTCTCTCTCTCTCTCTCTCTCTCTCTTCGCTATTCATATTCGCGGCACTCGCTTCCGTTCTCTTCCGGGCCCTCCCACGGGAAGATTTGACGATAGCCGATCAGGAAGACTTCCCAGAGCTTTCAAGAGATAAAATAGAGAGAGAGAGAGAGAGAGAGAGAGAGAGAGAGAGAGAGAGAGAGAGAGAGAGAGAGAGACTTAGAGAGTCCAGGATAGCTTGGCTAGCCTCGTCTTCACAGCGTGTCGCATAGAATCTTCTTTTCTTGTATTTTTTTTCTTTTTTACTTATTTCTTTGCGGAGACTGTAGGCAATAGTGTCGACGTTCTATCCCGGGTATCATTATAGCGCGTTCGTCCTCGTCGCTTACTTCCGTTTGTTCTCTTTCCTTTTGTTCTTTATCGGTCACTCCTTCGTTCGTTCGTTGGTTCAGTTCGCTACCTTCACGAATTCCGGATTTGGGACGCTGCAGTTCTCCGGCACGAATGCTGGATGCACGAAGGACGGAACATTCAGACCTGCGTTCTTGCGGTCTACCGCACGTACTCTGACGAAGAGGAAGGCAGCCACCAGGGAGGCCACCACTACGACCAGGAGGAGCATCACCAGGCCACCCACGAACCCTGGCAATGACATGCAAATAGTCTCAGGATCCGCTGAGCTGGCATTCTGAATAACAACCGTGGTATCGTTGCTCGAGTTCGTCGTGCCCAGGGCGAAATTGACGTCACCCGGTGCCACGACCTGGATAATGCGAGAGGTATTCACGTCAGTCATCTCCTGGGCGGCCCTCTTGTACACGTGAGAGGTCACCAGGGTGATGGTCTGGTAGAGATTCTGAAATTTTAAAATTCGTAAAGATTTCCGCCGACTACGAACGTTCTATTGCACTCCATCGGGATGACTCACGTCGTCGTGAACGTCGTCGCCGTCGGCTGCGGCTCTTCGCCTTCTGGCACCACGTAGCTCAGCTGGCAGACCTTCGACCGACCTCGGACGTCCTCCGAGAGTGGCCAGGTTGCCCTCCAGTTCCTCCGAGCCCACGGTACCCTTCCTCTTGACTGTTTGGTAAGCAGCTGCTGGGTGACCGGGAAGCGGTGGAGGAGGCAAGTGGATACTGTCCTGAGGACTCTGGGGGGAGCTGCTAGCCGTCGAGTCACCCGGAGTCGAACTTGGCGAGGATGACGACGTCTGAGCTTGCGGCGCTGGCACCACGTCTGGATTTTGTTCGCTAATAAGGATACACCAGGTTAATATCAAGTTAAATAAAAATACAAGATCCTACAATATTTATACATACCTGTATGCCCCGGCTGGTCCACTAGGATGACGAGGATCGGGGTACGCCGGAGGTACTCCGTATTCTGGTACCGGAGGCGCCCCGTAATCCGAAGACAGCCCCTGATGAACCGGTGCCCCGTATTCCTGAGTGAGTCCCGCGGGTGCACCGTACTCCAGACCAGGATGGCCGCATTTCGGCTCGGGACAGTTGTAACGGCATACTTGAATGACACATTGGAAGTGCACGTTCATACTGTCTGGGAACTTGAAGGCCTGGAAGTACGCGAAGCTCACGACGGATGCGCTGGGCCCAAAGTTCTTAATCTTTTGGAACCTGCAACCCCAGAAAAAAGGAAAATAAGGATACGTCTCATATACACTCTTCCTAAATCATTGAACCCAGAATGGAAGATTTACCTGGACATGATCTTGGGCCTGACGACACATCCATATTGATCGACCAACTGAATGGGTGCTCTCTTGCCATCGTGGGCAACGCAATTGCGCACCAGCATGTCAAACTTATTCTCATCGTCCTTGATAGCCAGCACCATAGTCATCGTCTGTCCGATCTTGACAATGCCAGACACTTCAGAAGCCCAGGGTCCCTTGCCAACCTGGATCTGCATCCAGCACTGAAGATTGTCCCCGAGGAAGTTGGCAGTCACAGCATGGAGCATGTCAACTTGGAAGGGTCTGAAGGTGACAGCCTTCTCGTAGAAGTCGTACCAGGTGCACCGAAGCTTCCTAGCCTGATCCCAGACCTCCTGAACGTACGGGTCGTACTGGACGATGATGGTGTTCTCCACGTAACTACCGGAAGGCGTCGGGGCGCCGTAGGCGGCCACGTTGTGATTGGCCGAGGAGCTCATGCCGCAAGAGTTCAGGAAGATCTCGAAGGTGGCGCTAAGGTGTCCCGTGCCCGGTTTCAAATGGACGCAGTGAGGATCCGAATAAAATCCCTTGCTGAATATCATCCCGTAGAAGGGTCGGTCGAACTCAATGTTCACCCTCATGTGGGTCTTCTCGCACTGAACTTGCAAATGCTTTATCTGAGGTGTATCCGGCGATGCCAGTGGCCAGTTCTCCTCGGCACCGTGCGACTGGGGTGGTCCATATTGGGATGCTGGAGCGCCGTAAACCGATCTGTGCTCCAGAGGAAGGGCGCTGCTGTCGACCAAGGGTGCCTCGCATCTGACGCTCTGTAAACAAAAAAAAAAATTAATTTAACAAAAGTCCATGATCGTTATCAACATTACTTTAAACCAAGCTGTCGCCACGGACGCATCCGGTATTTCGGAAGGACCCGGTCCCTTAGGTCTTAACCAGTAAATACAGTCCGAAGAACAGAGACCAGGAAAAGAAATTGCGAAATAGAAATTATGCGTTTACATGAAGCACTTTAGGCGGGAATTTCGAAATACGCTCGCAGCGTTATAACGGAAAGAAACCCGAAGCCTGTGACGTATGTAGATGCGCCTGGGCGTGTGTCACCGGAAAGCGCGTTGACTGTGGCACAGAAGTATGACGGGGATTCGAATAAATTCATCGTTGACTTCGAAGAGAATTCTTTTGGATAAAATAAACGGTAAAAATTGGCAGGGAGAGGGGGGACTCTCTCCTTGTAGAATGACAATGAAGGAATCTCACGAGGTTAGTTTCGAAAGTTTCGACAGTCGAAGATTCGGAACGACACGGTCGATCGCCATTAGAATTCCAGCTGTTCTTATGGAGGTGAGACGTTTCGTGAAATCTCAATGAAATCGTATTACGTTTCTTTTTTTAACATTTCTTATTTCTCCCGAACCACTATTTAATTTCGTGTATGAATTACGTTTCTGTATTTCCCGTCCTTCGTTTTTATGTACTCATCGCGTCCTTGTCTCTCTTATACGTATATATGTATAAATCTGCTAAACACGTTCCTCCCAGTCAGCCATACGAATTGGGTTAATTTAAGGCTCGTCCGACGTACTTCGAGCCATGGTCGCAAATTAATATCAATTTGAGAAATAGGAAGATGAAAATAAGAGAGAGAAAAATGAAAAAGGAGCAAGCTTTAACCCCGGGCTATAAACCAGCAGGTAGATAGACACCAGGGCACTGACAACGCCCAGGGCGACTTCGCATTCTGGGTTAACGCACGGCGTGCCTATTAGATTCGGAAAGGTTCTCGAAGGCACCGTTCAACGAGCAAGAGAGAGACAAGGGGAGACTAGAGAAGAGGGCCGGGGAGTGTCGCGAGAGAGCGCAATTAAACCACAGTAGACTCTCCCGGCCGTCACGAAGACGCCGACGACGCTCGTTTCTCCGCAATTAAGACGCGGCGCAATTAGCGTCTCGTTACGGCGCAAACTTAGTCAACGACATCGCAACGTATTCAGGCTGTCCTCAAAGACGCTGCTCGATGATTAACGATCATCCAGGATCATCCCGAGTCCCGTCATCCTTCGGGTCCAGCCTGCCGGCTTTGGACGCCCCAGGGTATAAGCCAGACTATCGACCGATTCCCTAACCAAGTACAGTAGCCGCCAACTACCAGCCGGCGAACCAGCTGCGAATTTGATAAGATCTTGTCAGTTGGTCGGGTTGCCGATGACGAAGGCGAACATCGTTCCGCCGGGTATCCGTGGACGTTCTAATCGTGATTTCAACCTGCAGGAACTCTGGTTAAACTTTCATGACTCTATCCACTGGTATATGAGTATAACTGTACAGTCCCGACAACTTTGCCCCTCAATTATGATATAGTTGCGAAAGAGCAGCAGGTACTAGCGCGTGCCGCGAACAGGTCCCAAAAATTCAGGCCCATTTATTAAAGCACGCGTACGTTCTGTCAGAGAAGAGGCACGAGTCGACGACAATGTATCTTGGATAATTTTTACTTGAAAACCGGTAAATCTGGATGTAACCATGGAAACAGGTTAAAAGCAATACGAAGGACCACGAGGGTTAAATTACTTAAAAAATTAATCCAACGAGTCCGAAAAATAATTCGACTGAAAAAATAAAAACTTTTCTCAAAGGGCCTTATACAGATTTTTGCCAAACAGTATGCGTGTCTTTGTCTTACACACGTAACTACCAATAAGACCCTCTCTCTCCCACTCGTTGCTGGTATAGGAAACTTCGAAATTATTATAAATACCACGGGGACTTTTGTTTCGTCGATTAATCAAGTTCATTGGTCGAGTGACATCCGGGAGCATTTTCTATGTTTTTTTTTCGAACGACTTTACGAAGACTTACACGAGACGTCTTTCCGACCTGTGGCTTAACGGGATATACAGGTGTACGTGATATATGTAAGTTCAGTATGGAATTGTTGCCCACCGGAAACGAGAGTCTCTTCTCGAGCCTCTCGTGATTTCACTTTTCTATTGTCATTCGCCAGTCAACGGACTCCACTTACAAGACACTTTCACCGGTGTCACGGAATAACGCGACAATTTACTAATTGTCTTCTTGTCACGAATACCATGTATGTATACGTATAAGTATTAGGTATCGTCATTCGGAGATGCTTTTAATTCATTCCCAAACAATGGGTTAGAGCGCTACAGGTGTATCTTTCTTTAGTACAGATCTGTAGGCTCTGGTACGGCTACTATGTAGGACAGAAGCAACAAGTGACGGAATCGAAGAAAAGGGTCCTGGGTTGCTGCTGGGTCGCTTCTGGGTCTGTGCCTATTAAATATCAAGATCCTTTTGGTAATTTTGAAATACGTTATTAACGTCATACGTAATAACGCGATATACCCGCATCAATTAAAAAATGAAATCACATTGGAATTTAGACAAGTAGAAAACATGGCGACTAACGACGTCGAGCGTCCCAGAGCGTCGTGCCCGCGTCTCGCGACATATATGGGGGCGAAAATGTAGAACGTCGTGCCGGATCGCGTCTCCTTTTCTAAATGAGAAAAAAAATCGATGCGTCGCGACGTCTACCTGCTACTTCTTAACCCTTTTATTTGATTCTTGTTTCTTTTTGATTTTTCGTGGAAATTATTGTCCTATAATTTTATGAAAATTTGAAATTTGAGAAATTTATTTTTGCGAGGTCATTTAAATCTGGCTATCGGATGGACCGAATGTGATAGCTGGGACGTCGCGACGCTAATTGAAAACTGCTTCAAGCTGGAGGGACCTGACGCGTGAGAATCAGGCTGAAAAGCAATGGCGAGGTGACTTTGTCTTGGTATCAGAATCTTATGCTGGCTGAGTTAGGCTTTAATTACAGAAGTGTATTACGAAGAACAGCTATGCGAACTTGATATTAAGGACGTCTCGACTGAACGACCCTGCGTGTAATTCGATTCTACATTTTGATAAGTCCTGTGTATAATATAAAAAGATACGAGTATAGATGCATTGTAGACTAGAAGATTTTTTGTAATTTAAAAAAAAAAAATTTTTTTGAACCGATTTTTTATTTTTATTTGCATTACTAATCGTAATATCAAAAAGATACAGTTATGGATGCTGGAGATACAGAACGGAGTCTGTGGTCTCCCACAAGATTACAAGGCGCCATAAGAAGCGAGAGTGACCTTCGGTTTAGTCGGCGAAGATTTTATTAATGGCGAAATGTGTGATTTAGGAAATTTCAATATGGAAGATAATAATAAAATTACAGAGTAAATCGGAGCAAAATAAATTACCGGAAAAACGGACCGCCAGTAAATTATAAGGGTGTGCGGAGAAAATTTTCTGAAAAAAAAAAATTGCCCTCCATACACCACCTGTCGAATTTCCCTCCGTGGGAAAGATCCGTATTCCTGGGAATTTTTCCATTGGAAATAATGACACTTCCGGCGTGAGATAATTTTGATAAAAACAATGGCATTCGGTGAATACAAAAGGTAGGGAGAAAAGGGGTGGAAAAAAAAGTCTTTCAATTGTGCAACAATTTTCCGTGCCTTTCCAACGTGGCGACGTAGCCACGGTAAAACCTAGCGAGACGCACTAGGTGCCCGTCACCTGCATAAAGGCTAAACCCGAGAACAGGACGGGACATTTCTCAGGAAAGAAAGCTGCTAAAAGAAAGAAGTTGATCCCAGTGATGTTGCAGCCAGTCAGAGTGCCGCTACTCTTTCGCGACTATAGTATACTGAATAACTCGAAAGTCCATAGTCTGGTGAATATAGTAGAAAGAGGGCACTGCGTCCGGCGCAGTGACCTACTATCTTCGGTTCGGCGGCTTGCTTATGGTGTAGCGAGACAAGAGTCGTGTGGACGTGTATTTTCATTGAGCGATTTGCAATAAATACAATAAATTAATCATTCACTTTACGTATCCCATGATCAATAGTTACCCAGTGACAGCCATAGAGTGTAAGCAACGAGAGAGTCAAAAAAGGGATGAAGAAAAAATGTAAAAAAAAAAATTTAATTAAAATACTAATATTGGGCATTTTTTTCCTACTTGGAAAAACTAATTTATTTAACGACACCACAATGGGACTTTTTACTATTCGATTCGACTATCGTACGTTTCTTTAGCCGTTCATCGAGGTGTGGTCCGCTAACGAGGCATTACGCCGTGTATAAAGGTGCGAGAGTTGCGATTGGTCACGACTCTGTGAAATTCGATTAGGAGTTGATGAAAAAAAAAATTTTTTTTCTTTAAAAATAAGTCTAATAAAACGTGTGTTTATAGGATCGATTGTAAGTTATTGATATACGATTAGTATACTTACGGCTATCAATAGTGGCAGCAGGAGAGACAGGGCTGTCTTTCGTATACTCCGCCTTGTCCTGTCCATCGTGATTTATTAGTGTGTGCGCGTCTTTCTGCAATCCAAAAAATCAAATAATCCTTATCACGCGGGCTTAGATAGTAAACCACACTTTTGGCAAATTTCCATTAAATAAATCAAGTCGAAGAGTAACACTTGGATTCACTTCATGTCTTCGGATGGAGTATAGAGAGCAAAATATGCAGGAAAAACAAGATATGTTAGTATCCGTTAGAGGGAAAAAAAAAAAAAAACTGTACCAAAAGTAAATTTTTTTTTGCAAATTCGCATGGGTCCTACTGGATACACGGTACTTGCACTGTTTCTCCCTGACGTCGATTAAAACCCGATGGTGTCTCAGTTCGTGAAGTACGCCGCGAGAAACCGTATCCGCGCACTAATTTAAATGGTTCATCGAGAACGGGGCCCGAGCGTGTTAGTTAAGGCCCAAAGTGGCTATCCTGGCCGGCGGGAGCTGACTGAACGAGCGAGTGGTACTCGTCGCGGCTACGAGCCATGTCCCAGTGACCTACTGACGATCATGTTCATTCGTGTGAGGCCCCACCGGGCCCCACTAGGCCCCACTAGGCCCCACTAGGCCCCACTACTGGCACGATCCACGATGGCTCAACGCTCGACGGGTCCCCATCCAACTTCCTTGCTTCCCACCATGGTGTAGCTTACCGGGCTTCGGGCCCCTACTGGCCCAACTCTCTCGGGCACAGGTGAAAGACGTGCAGGGGCCCTATGGAGTATCTGGCGTAAATCTCATTACGAGTAAAACGAGGATATATCGAGAGAAGGTAGGATGACTTCGGAATTACGTCCCGAAGACGTACGACTTCTTCCGATATGACACGAAGTCCCATACGATATTCGGTCCCATATTACATATGGCTTCCTTTTTTTTTTATTCGTGTAACATGATCTTTTTTTTCCCAACCCCTTATTACGGGCCTTAAATTATATACGGGTACTCGCTCGGACGTAATTTGCGTAAATTTCGTAAATGCACGATGAAAGCGATTTGCATAACAATGCACGATAAAGCGGTTTATGACAGTTGCGAATTGTTGAGAACTGACCCATATTTCCACCCGCATGAATACTCGTCTATCCGGAAACGGCTTATCCGCGATACGGAAGGTCTGCGATAATTCGTGAAAGTGTCAGCGAGCGTTTTCTACCTTAACGCCTTGCGTTGTTTTTGTGTAAGGCCCCCGACATAAATAGTCCGATATTACGTAATATATTTTTTTGTCGGACTTACCGAAGACCATTCTTTTAATACGGGACTACAGTCCACTGATGTTTTATCGTGGATTTCTAGAAGCTAGAAAGAAGTCGGTAAGCGTTCGGAGAGGCATAATAATTGTAGAGTTTAAGGGTGGGCCAGTATTTCAAGAATTAGACCCCTAACTTCTCTAAGGGTTGCGTCTGGGAATGCCGGCTTAATCTGTTTTTACCTGAGTCCTCCCTCGAATCTGGGTCCTGACTACCTTTTCAGCCTTCTCATCCTGTTTTCTCACCCTGACCTGTACTATACTTTTTCAAACCCGACAGGTCCATCCTCACCCTGGCATTTGACCGCAGCATCCCTCACAGATCAGCCTACTGCTAAACACGTGAAAAAAGCCTACCGGGTCCCCAACTTCAGTCGAGTCACGGTGAAAACCGATTTCCTACATTGAATTTTCGGTACCTTTGATCCACCTACGTAATAATAAAAACTGTCATCGGTCCTGAGAATTGTGAAAAAAGAAAAAAAATGGCAAAAATTCTTCCAAATCTCATCCACACTAAATTTCCTATAATCCGTTATCGATAACTCACCCTTTTTTTTCCCGTATCCAAGGTCGATTCACACGATACAAAAATGTATACTTCCATTAGCGCAATTCTCAATGCAAGCTGCGGGTAATTAAAAAACTGCCACAATTATTTAATCGCCCGTCAATTAAAGCCGTTACGAATGTAATGAGAACGGAGCCGAAAAGCGGTAGAAAGGTGGGCTATTAGGAGAAAGCGGCCCAAAAATAATTCTCCGTCGATCCGCGGCGTCGTTACGCTCCTAGCGGCGGCCGTTGGCCCACGTGAATAGGGGCCAGCCTACACGCACCGCCATTCTCTACATTCAACAAACACATTCTGCCTTTCTACATTTCATTAATTTCTACATTTTAATTACCATCATCGCACGTCATCCTTATTATACTTTTATATCCGTCCAAATGTCTGCCAGTCAATTTCAAAATCCAAATTTTCAAAAAAGTCCCGAAAACAAATTTTAATCCAAATCCCAAAGTTGACACTAGTACCCATCAACGTAACACGTAATCTTGTCTCGGTTTGAGCCTTGGACGTTTTATTGGGTCCGACCGGGGCCCACTGTGAAAACAAGGAAGGCAGGTTTCCTCGTTCTCGCGGAAATCAGATATCAGATGGAAACCTGTACTCCCCTTTTTTATACTGCTTCCTTTTTTTCTTAACCGTAGACAGCCCTTTGTCCTTGCGTAGCGACAGGTGTAGTGACGTAAGAATATACCGTTAACCGTAGGTGCAACACGGAACCGGTGCACCAGCCGAAGGAAACCCCATAAAGAATGTGGCGAAACAGCCGCACGGAAGTCGCCACGAATATCACACGCGAAAGTGATTACACTTACGTACACAAACACGATATTGTATATAAAGTGAAAAATTGCCTAAAATAAAATAAATCTACAGCAGCATATTATGGAAAATACTTGATAAAAATGTCGAAATAAGAAACGTACAAAATATACGTCATAGAAACATCCGGTCTCGAGAAGCAGAGAGCGCGAAATTCAAAATGCGGAAAATTGGTCACGTGGTCTCCGTACTCGAATAATAACAATGACAAGCATACAAGTCCAACGTGTTGGGAATTTCTCGTATAATATTTTTTAATGATTCGGATGATCTTTGAGATTAAAAAATCTCGATCACCATTCAAAAGATGATCCTGGCTATGGATCTCTTAGCAATGCTTCCTATCTCACTGGATCCATCCACCTTTCTCTCGAGTCTCCTGTTTCGCTCGTAGCTCGCATACGTTACAGGTATGCATATATATATATATATACCATATATATGTATACAGCATAGAGAGAGCTCAGAATCTCTTCAGACAATCCCGAGTCTCTCGAATCGTGCCGCATGCGGCCTTATTCTCGGCATAGAACCGGAGAAGGAAGGTTGCCTTCCTGAGAGACGTGAGAACGTTGACACACTGACTCGCTACCCCACATACCCTTTTACCTTATCAAACGCGCCCGCTGGTGGGATCAAATGTTAAATAGGCCGATATCAAGGTAATAGCTTGTCTGGTTCGCGTCTAACGAACGTAAGAAGATGGTGCAATCGGCAGGTGTTTGGGAAGACGCTGCGACGAATTTTTTTTATTAGTAATTTTTTTAGTTAGAAAAGTGGCACTTTCAATTGTTAACGCTTTTGAAAAATTTACCGATCAATTATTTATAACAATTCACAAACCTTTGGTTCAGTTGATTTTTTGTATAATCCTGTATGGCACACACACTTGGCACTTTACGTACGTCGAGACGGATTACGAGGATCTCCTCCGAATCCACGAGGTAACGACTATTTCGTAAACTATGGATGAATAAATAAATAAATAAATAAATAAATAAGCTAGTCCATTAAAAAGGCTGTAAAGTCTCGCTGTAAGTTCGGCGAGTGTCTTTCGTAGTGAGTCCGTTGGAATCGAAACGCTGCCTATATACTCTCCCCTCCTGTATTCTCGGCTTTCACCAAAAACCCTTGAGAAACTGACGAAATATTGACCGACGACTATACAGAAACCAGGGGTGGGAAAATTGGACCTGACTTTTTACCTAATACCTCGAAAATTGGACCACCACTGTGGTACGTTTGCGTCCCTTATTTTTTTCAGGTACGTCGAATCCAGGTTAGGTTGGAATGGCGAAGTCATGAGAATCCCAACGAAAGGCTGGTTGGACAATTTCAAGCCGGTCTGGTCGGTACTTTCTTTTTTTATTAATCATCAAGAAAACATAATGGAACGTAAACGGAGCTAGGGTGAATCAGAACTTGCGACAAGTAGCACGCCAAGTGAATTTGGTATGGTTGGTACCATTTCCGGTACCGGAAATCATCACAAGCGAAAGTTTGGACAACGTCACTTCGCACTCGACTGACATGCATACGTCTTATTACGTATTTCCAGATTGCCAAAAAGCATACTTACCCGTAACAGGGAAGTTAACCTAAAATTCAATTATCAAGAATTAATTTTTTTCTTTGATATACAAAATTGTCATAAAACGTTAAGTACTCATAAAAAGTTTCCATATATTGTGTATTAATCAATGGTCAACTTAGAGAAAAAAAGTATTTAGAACTATCCCATTGTTACGTGCAGGTGAAATTTTGTAAAAGTCTTGAAAAATTTTCTTTTCTTATATAGGAACCGGATATCGCTCGGTAAAATCAGGCAATTCCGCGATTGGCGTGCCAAGCGGTGAAATTGCGCAATTTTTCCGCGAGTCTTGACGTCAGCAGCCATTCATGCTCACCACAGCTTTCACACGGATCTTGCTTATTGTATCTAAGAGGCTGACCGGACGAGAATGATCGGCATGCTTATGCAATGTGCATGTATCTGCATCATGTGTATACATACAACGTGCATCAACGTTCAAATCTTCTGGTACTTCCGGCAGTGACGTTAGGAAAAAGAAAGAGGGTGCTTTCTCCTCGATCGACCATGAAATTCCAGTAAAGCGAACGAGTCTACTAACAGCTTTGAGAATAAAGAAATTAAAGAGAAAAAGTCATGAAGTAGTTTTAAAAAATTCAGTATACATAATTCCAAGCAAAAAAAATTATCAAATCACATACGTCCAAAGGAACTAATAAAACAACTGACATCGCTTGTAGAACAAGAATCGCAATCTCCATGAGTGATCTACAGAGTGATGGGTAGATCCTTTTAAAATGTCAATCGCATCAATACGTACGCAAAGGAATCCACGTATTACGCATCAGCCAGTATACGATTCCCCTACTGACCGATTTCGATTCCCATTTGATTCTAAATAGTAGGAATTCTATAAGCGTTACGAAGCAGCGTCGATTCGAGAATGAGGATCGCTCGGATCGGCTGATCGGCTCGCGATCACGCAGACCCACTATCTTGGCTAATGTGTAAAGTCGAACAGAAGATGACACACTTCTGATTTTAAAACACCCGTAAACCGGCGCACCACACCCACGGAATTAAAATTACAAATTGGAAGGATTTTGCTGTCCGCTGAATAATGCGCTCGCGCGCATGCGCGCGCTGTCACAGCTGTAGCCAATCCCGTGCGTCTTCCTGCAGTTCGCTTCGGTACGTATACGGCAGACAGTTGCATCGACAGCGAGTGAATTTATTTGATTTACTTACATGACCAGTGTATTTATTAAAGAAAGACAATGCGTGTGGGCGTTGTAAGATGACGTACAGCGTAACCGATAATTTTGGGTCAGTGACTAGCAGACAAGAATTTTTTTCCCGTTCGACAGCGATTGAGATACATGCGAAACATGGTGTAAGTTAAATTGATGTATGGCAATTAAGGTCGATCATTGTCTGCTTTATATCTTTTTTACACGACTCCTTTACTTTTCATTTGATATATTATCATTAATCGACAATCACGATTGAGCGATTAATTAACGACGAGGGATCCTACTCGATTGGCTACCTGCTGTCTGTAATCGATTTCCTGACTGATACCTTTTCTTAACTTTGTTACAGATTCGAGCGGTATCCTTGAGCGATTGTCGTTATACGTAAACAAAAGAAACGACATGGCTGAGTGCACGTGACAGAAGAGACATTGTCTCGTAGAATTGAAAATCGAGAGCTACGAAAATCCAAGAGAAATCACAAGAGAAAGTGTAACACTCCTGCATGTACAATATGGTTATGATTACGGTGAGTGGCATTATCAACTACAATTCCAAAGGACAGATTTCCCCAGACATTCTCCATTCGTAAAACCTATTCCCACAGTGAATAATCGTTCCATTCAATTCTGCCAATCTGACAGGGCCAAGACTGCTAACCTTCAAATTCCCAAAAGCAGAGCGTTACTCAAGACTTCCTCTGTAGCTCGTTAACCGTGAACTTGACTCAAAGTCCGACTCTGTGTCTGCTGAGTTTGTATAGCCCGAGGGAATCATTCATTCGAGTCAGTGTATTATACGAGTGAACGTGCTGAATAAAAATTCAATGGTTTATCAACTAGTTGAACAGTGTCCACATTGTATCCACTGCGTACGCACTTACGTGTACGCAAATTATTATCCAAAGTGCGACGGCCGATCCGAGAAAAATAGATAGCCGATCTTAGTGTGTCAGTGTGCCTATATGCTAATTGGTGGTCGATGAGCGAGTCAACCTTTGCGAATTGGCATGGCCCGTCTCTCTTTAACATACGCATATACCATACCTACCTTTCATAGCACGCGAGTACATACATATATGACTATATAAATACGAATAAATATACTCGTATATATCAGCACGGTTATTCGTACAGTAGTTTAACGGTACAATGTTCGCTATGCTGACGGTAGAAAGTAGTTTGATATTTTGACTGTGTCTAGAACCGTACTATGTATTTTGGTTAACTTCACAAGTAGCCAAGTAGTATTGCAAATCGAATAAATCATTATCAAGTATTTCCTACATACAAAAAGTCTGTCAGGTCAATAAAGATTTCACAGCGACTATGAATTCCGTGGTTTACATTGAATCTTATGGGAGTAAATAGGTAAACCAGTATGTACATATATGTAGAATCGTGTCGCATTGATTGTACGTTGATAAAGATGTTGTGGGTTAATTACTACCGGGTCGATTATTATCACATGAAATTCCCCATCAACTATGGGAAATGTTAAGCCGATTCTCATTAAGCCCGGGCACAGCATCAGCGAACCCGCAAACGGCCAACTAGACACGCGGTTCGCACTCTCTGCTAATTGGCAGATAAAAGTTGAAGTGGCTGAACTGGAGCGGCGTTCCTGCGCGAAGTAGGAGTCGCAGACATAATGAATTAGCTAGATAATTTTATAAACAGTAGTTTTAATGTCTTCATAGTATTTCGTACCTACCCCGAGCCCGACCTAACCTCCTCACTTATGGTCAACGCAGCAAACTCCCACAATGCATCACCATCAAGAAATTCAAATTCAACGTTCAAACGATCAACGACCCAACTGCACCTATGCTGCGAATCAATAGCGAAGAATTCAAAAAGAAAGTCACTAGATGAATTAGATCCAAGTAGCCAGGATCTGTAATACGTGTCCGGATGTGACCCAGTCACTCATTCGTTAAGTCACTCGCTCACTTTCACCTCCTACGCATGAATTTTCTACATTGACTCTCGCAGCGTTCGCGCCAACCCAAGCAAGAAGCTCAGGGTCGTTCGTAAAATTCCCTAGATATATCCCTATAGTCATCGGCGCCTCACTAGCATAGAGTTAATACAGATAGAGCAGACAAGCCAGCTCTCAACGCGGCAGCGGCGAAGAGAGAGATAGATGCAAATCAGAGTGCAAAGACGGATAGCTAAAGGGGTTCAGCTGTCTCTTTCTTTCTCATTATGAGCGAACGGACACTTACACTTGCAGAGCAGCCTATGGCTTGTCTGCTCTATCTGTATTAACTCTATGCTCACTAGTCGTCCAGTACCACGCTTTGTCCTTGTTACCAACCGACGTCACGTGTCTAAGAATACAGTCAGCTTTTTATCATCATCCAACCGCCCACTCTAACCTTCCTGCTACTCTATTCTCCGTTTCCCCAATCGTCCCCGCCCTAACCTCCTCACTTTCACCGGCTGCATTCTGTGCATCCGGAATGGTCGACGGCCCGATCGTAAATAGGATAACCACTTGGTGTAATCTACTTATCCATTCGACTACTCAGCACTTTGGACTCTGCTCCATTCCATCCAGACTCTCCAAAGCATTCTCCCGTGTATCGTCTAGATAAATTTTGATTGGTAAAAGAGAATGAAAAAAAGTTTCCTTTTCTCCAACAAGTATGTCTTATTTTTCATATCTATTCCGGATACAGCATCCGAGTCTGGCATTTCTCTAGGATATCCTGTGAGCATTCCCCATTGTCCTTAACACTCTCTTATCAACCCGATAGCATGCTTCTCAATCTCTTTCGTTTCTAGATGACGTACTCGGCTAACCAGAATGATTGGGGTTGCCTTGTAACACGCTCGATGCGGTTCGTGCCTCGTGGCCCACGCGGACAAGACTCGGCCATTGGAACGTTCCAAATACTTACCACGACTGGTACGTACGGGCCATTGCTGACGGCATGTTACTCTTGAGTGTCTAAAGAGGGGTAAGTCAATTTTTTATTTTGTAAATCCACGAGACAGAGTGTCGGGAAACTGAGGAAAAGGGACGTCTGATCCGTTCAGTATTATTTTGGTGTAAAATTTTTTTTTTTCAGAATTAATGTGACAAAGGAAGACACTGTTCTTGGTTGTTGTTTTCGAGAGTTCTCCATGGCCTACGTCGGCTCCTAGTACACTGATCATGGACCGATTACTATCTCAAGGATGGATACTGGGAACTGTGAACCAAGCAGAAAGAGGAACGATCCGAGGAGAAAGTTCCGAAGGCAGGAAGTGAAGTAGGCCACGACTTTGACCGCTCGCAAGGTCCATACCTCTCCTCATACTATTGCTGGTCTTGCTGTTACTGTGGTGGCTATACCGAGCGCCATCCTGCTGATGGTAATTGGTAGGCCACTGCCCACTGCCAACTTACAACTGGCTGATGCCCACTGCTCGGTTACTGGTAACTGGTGGAACGCACTTCGATTCGAACCATTCTTTTTTATCTTAGTTTGACTTTTTATGCCTGACGTTAACACTCCATTTAATTGACGACCTTTACTCGGTTCGACAAGTTCTCCAATGGGATTGGCCCGATTCTCTATTGGTACCGTGATACACTTAATCGGTAAGAACAATGGCTCGTTTATCGGTGAACAGTTAAATTGAAAATTGGATTTTTATAAGGGTTGTAGGTGCAGTGTTATGGTTGTATGATTTTTTGTTTGTTTTTTTAGGTTTCAATATTTTTTTTATTACTCTCTACATCATGCCTCAAGAGTGTCTGGATTAAAGGAGCCATGCCGAGGAATTTCTACGTGGCCAGAGTTACGTCAGAGCTTTCTCTATTACGTGGAATGAGGGTGTACGTCCCTATTGTAGTAATGGTGTATAAATATGGACCGAGTCGTTGGGCCTTGAATTAACATTTCCTGATAGGCCGGACCCATGCAGCCCATCCGACACGTGGATGCCCAAGACTGTGTCAAGGCTGTTTTTTAACCCGGATGAATGACGTACTAAAATTTCAACCAGGAAACAGAGAAAATCTTATCGCTTCTATGGAACAGTCTTTTCGACAAGCTCGTACAATATCGATGAAACTAAAATAACGTCGATTGGCAATTAGTCGTTTCTAAAAAGACATTGCCCGGCTGGTATACAGTTCCTTTCAAAATTCCATCCCGAGTGACAATGCAAAACGTTCTGCCGATTGGCTTCGATGTTAATTCACTTTTTGCATGAATTCACGCCAGGTTGAATATCGATGAGGAGTACCAACAGAATACCCAGCACACACCGTTACGATAAAAAAGCAAAATATATCCTAGCAGGTACAATACAAGTTCAGAAGATAAAAATCGATGGAAAAAAAGGGTCTACTCGTTCAATCAATTGCCTTAAGTGATTTTTTCATAAAATCAATTACACGCAAAATGGCGTTCCTCAAAATTCCGTAGGGACTTAAGAAAAAGGTATATAATAAAACGTTCCAGATAAGAACGTGTTCTCGATTACCGGAAGTAGCAGCGAGACGTCTGGGTATCTTCTAGGGTGCCCCTGAGACGGCTAATAAAATCGGAAGAATTAAATCGGCCTTCGTTCGCTCTGCTACCAAACCAACGAAACATAGGAGAACGTCCGTCCGACTGGTACAGACTTTACCTACTGCCTATGCTACACGCACCGACCATACCTACAGTCTGGTGCATAAATAGTTACTCCATACACTAATCACGTAGCATACTACTCGTTCGTACATATGTACTTTATACACGAGTGTACTCGCACGTATCTCTGTATACTAGGCTGTAGCGAACGATAATCGTAGAGTAGGTCAGCGGAACAGCGCCTCTAGCAATCTGCGTTCTTCGGCTCTTCAATATTTACTCCTTCTTGTATCGAAGATGCCATGGACTTCGTATACACTGGAATGGACCAGTTGGATTAACGTGCCCAGTTGCATTCGAGAGGAACAATCCTTATGACAATCTTGATCTGCATACGAGTACCGGATATCCCCTCCCTAAAACAAAGCCATAGTAATTATTGCGTGACAATGATAAAACGATTTTTGTAATTTGCTTAAATTTCTCTATGAATTGTCGAGGAAAGTTGAAGAAAGGAGTGTGTACAAATCAATACCGAATAAAGGATAGATTATTGAGGAATTAATGTTTCTGATCTTTATGATAGAATGACTTGCCTTCTTGTACGTGCCTAAGGATTTATGGCGATAGGGTAACAACATACAGAAGATATAAAGAACTGTTGATGACTGTAAAGAGGAAGTCGATCACTTCCTTACTGGAGGACAGCTTTCCCAATAGAAAAACCGAGTAAAGCCGATCAGTTACAGTTCCGACGACCAGATGACAAGACGACCCAGATCCAGACCGAATGGACCCGCGTATCGAATTTATTTTTTTCCTGACAATTTTGTTCATCGTTAAGATCAGGACGCGATGACCCGGCTGATATGTATAACGTTGACAAAAATATCGTATACTCAATTGACTGTAATTATTTTTGTAATGATACTAGCTGCAACCGTTTGGATTAAAGCAACCAGGTCAGAAACCACTGTCGCACTTAGTTGCCATATGTGTAAACGACCAGCAGGTACACTCGAGTCAAGTTCTATGCGTGATCCACGATCGGATAATAGTCATTAATCATGACATCGGTGTAGAGATACTACGCTACGTGAGAATCTTAACGACTACCTGCTAAGGAGGCTGGAAGAAACAGTCCAGGACGATAGATGGTACTAAAGTAGATTGTTACCGGTTCCTCAACTTCATACTATCGGGATACAGCGCGAAGCATGTCGGGATGTTGTATACAGTGTTTATTAAAAAAAATTAGAATATACGGTTGTCACGATACTTAAGGCCCATCCACTAGATTATAATCCAGTGAATGGATGAACGCAACAAACACGCTTGGGACTTGGTTACAGCTTTTCAAATAGAAATTTGGCAGGGCACCCCGCGTTCCACATACCGCGAATACTCTTCTTCTATTTCTGATGTACCGGAGGTGCGAAAGATCCGATAACAATTTCAAACGTGCCGCTTTCACGAGCAACAGTTGCCCGAGACGTATTTCTAACGTGCGTTTAACCGAGCACGCCCATTGGTCGAATTCAAATTTGTCACGGGCGTACTTTTACGACTCGTTGCGAGTACTTCCGCACGTTACGGAAAAATATGATCTATTAATAGGAGGCAAAGAGAAGCCCAGTGAACGTGCGGATCAGGAAGAATGACACCCAAATTAGAGTGCGCACGAGGCACAGTGACGGGAGCGCCGCGATTGTCGCGCGTCGCCGTGTGGCGCGGCCGTCCCTTCTGAACTTTCGTCCGCTAGTGCAAGTTGCAGCGCCACCATGATAGTCAAGGCGAGCTCGTACGTGCCGCTCGTCAATACCGCATGCGGTTTACGTCGTGGAGTAACGTGCGTCGTGACGCAGTTTACACAGCCGATACGAGAGCATGGCACCATCGTCGAGAAGAGGATATCACGGGAGACGATGCATGAGCATTACTTGAAGACTTTGGAAAAGTGCAAATGTAAGTAAAGCCACATGGAGGCCATATTACTTTTACCAGAGAAACGGCAGACTGTGTCGGCGTGCGATTCTAACGTACTCGATCTGCGTCGGGACGCTGCGCCTAGAATATATCTACTGTTAATTCTCATAGAAGTCGAGAACGCGCAGGCGCTCACTTCGTATCCACATTCTCTTGTTGCTCTTACGGTTGCTTTAATGAACGCGGTAAACGAGACTATTTCAATTACCGCGTGTATGATGTCTCGGCTGTGTCTGAGAGTAATTCCCATCAAATATATTAATATGTAATAACGAGCGAAGCGGGCTTTGAGAATGGAAACACGTCGTTACCGGTAATGGACGAAAATATAATGATATTTATAATTTCAAAACTACTGACATAACACAGTCAAGATCACGTTGTATCTGTGTGTTATATACCCTACTC
This sequence comes from Cephus cinctus, assembly GCF_000341935.2. Lineage (NCBI taxonomy): Eukaryota > Metazoa > Arthropoda > Insecta > Hymenoptera > Cephidae > Cephus > Cephus cinctus. Next base: position 155,951 of record NW_014333378.1, read on the forward strand.
ATCGGTCTAAGAATATATTTATGTGTATAGATGTATGTATACCCACGTTCTCAACTATTTCTATCACTTACATTTGTGGAATAGCGAAATCTGGGGAAAAAGTGTGAAAGGGAAACTACAGTTTTCTCATCGATACAATGACCACAAGGATTACAACTGTATCGCGTTACTGCATTAGCTATCAAAGTAACATATCGGTTTCAGTTACCAATGTCGTTTAGAACCATATAGTGTAATGATGCATGGCATCTGCAGCATCCTCCCGCAAAACCAACTCGTTAGTCGTCAATTGGTTAACGGAGGACAATATATGTACTATACGTTGCCAATGATACGGGGTTATCAGTACCCTACTGGCATTAATAATAATACCACTCGAGTACCTCATAATAACAGGGTACCACTGCTCCATTATTTCTGCCCAGTAATACCACGTGTCTCCCGCTAGCTTAAAAAAATATCCAACCTTTACCAAGTACCATATTATTTCTGTCCAGCCACCCAATCTCGGTCGATAACAATTAATCTTGAGAGCCACGAGAGAGAGAGATGAAGCGAATATAAAAATGTCAGAAGTGCACTAAATAATTATACTCAACTCAATTCTTGGTACCTTTGCGTGTGTTATATGGACACCCAAAGTGAAAGACTATCCATTGGTATTTAATATCGTTTAATTATCTATGTTGTATGTAATTATAATAGCTGATTACTTGGGTAAATAAGATTAAAAAATTGTTATGATAATACGATAATTCTTTATATTTTATGATACATATACACATGGGTATGTACTCATTAAGAGTAACTGACGTGTCCTGTTACGCAAGCAAATAACATTATCGTTCGTTTAGCGAAGAAGCTACCGCAGGATGTCAATCCCAGAGGAGTGTTTGCCTGTAACGAACTCGACCTTAAGGAGGTTCAGGTCTATGGATTCGATTACGATTACACCCTCGCGTGCTACAAACCCTCCATGGATTACCTGCTATATAATCTCGGGCGGGAAATGCTCATCAAGAAGTACAAGGTACTTTGACTTTATTAAAAATTCTTTCTTTGTTCCGATCCATCGACGTCTTTCAGATCATTTTCAGGGACTGACTTTTGGCCCTGTTTTCTAGTATCCTGAAGGTATCGGTAATTTGGAATACAGAGAAGGATTCGCAGTACGAGGATTGCATTATGATATCGAAAAAGGACTTTTATTGAAGCTCGATAGTTTCCTGCAGATACAACTTGGTACAGTTTATAGAGGTCTACATCCGGTTCCGAATGATGAGGTCTTGAGACTTTATAAAAATCGGATTATTCCAATTGCCTACGTCGAGGCACCGCATAAACATTCACACGTAAGTGTTTATATTTGTTTTAAAAAATGTAGTGGGTGTTGGGAAATCATTTTTGAAGATATTTTTCATCTCGTGGCCCCTGCACCCTGGGCAACCCGTCATACGGATTACAAAGTATGCATGCAATGTGACGTTCAATTAAATGAATGTGGAATTCACTGGCCTGATATACTCTACTCTCTTTGGGACCTATTTTCAGCCCTTTCGCTTCTTAATTCTCCTTCTTATTTCATACATGGAATTCTACGTATTTACTTATTGGCATGATGACTTATTTTTTTTTTTCCAAATATTCCATCTGGTGGATTGTATCTAACTGAAGTATAAAGTAAGTTATTGGGCGAACTGTGTTTTTAGGTATTTTTTGTAGTCCTATAATCAATTGTGAATGCGCTTGCAGGATGGAGTTAAACGAACGAAAATGGTTCAGCTTGCCGATTTGTTTTCTGTACCTGAAATGGGATTGTTATGTAACGTCACGGAATACTTCCTGAGAAATCATATCGATTATCATCCGGAAATCTTGTTCAGGGATGTCAAAGTAAGTTCCAAAGATATTTGACATCTAAGTGTATAATTAAATAGATATTGATATGCTTATTAATTTTTTTACTAGAATTCAGTCCAGAATTGTCATCCCATAATGCATCAAATGGTTGTCAACAATGTCTCGGAATATTTAGAACAGACCAAAGACCTGGTAAAGTTTTTTGATCGCTTGAAAGCCGCGGATAAAAGAATGTTTCTGGTAACGAATAGTCCCTTCCATTTCGTGTAAGTAATCGAGGAATAAATTGATATTACATAATTGTGTGGATTTATCGTTGCAATAATCAAACAATTTTTTGCAGGGATAAAGGGATGCGTTTCTTGGTTGGTGACGACTGGAAACATTACTTTGATGTTGTGATTGTTCAGGCAAGAAAACCTAGATTTTTTACTGAAGAATCGCGACCCTTGAGGATTTATGATGAAGATAACCAAACGCAATTGTGGGACAGAGTGACTAGTCTTGAGAAGGGTGTGATATATCTTGAGGTATATTCATGTAATATTTATAAAATATATTATACGGTTTAATTTCAAAATTTTCTTAAATTTACAATTGTTTGTCATTTTCAGGGAACAGTAAAGCAGCTTCAGGACATGACTGGTTGGCGAGGTCATCAAGTTCTGTACTTTGGTGATCATCCTTATAGTGATCTGGCTGACGTCACTTTAGAACATGGCTGGAGGACCGGTGCGATCATTAAGGAATTAACAGTCAGTTTAATTAATTGAAAACGAAATTTGATTGAAGTATTAAAATCTAATTGATTATATCTTTAAATTACAGCACGAGATTGAAACTCTAAATGATCGAAGGTTCAAGGAAAATGCAAACTGGCTGCAAATGCTGACTGGATTGATTGAAGATCATCAAGATTATGAGGGACCAGAAGCCCAGGCACAATTGGATGAATGGATGCACGAAAGGGATGAGCTTAGAAATGAGATAAAACGTGTCTTCAATCAACAATTCGGTTCGGTCTTTAGGACATATCACAATCCGACATATTTTTCTAGAAGGTTATTTAGGTTTGCTGACATTTATATGAGTTCCATTACGAATCTCTTAGGTTATTCTCCCAGTCATACCTTTTATCCAAGAAGAGGCGTGATGCCTCATGAATATATTAGTTACTTCGTGTAAATGATAATTATTAAATATTTTTCATTTCTAAAGATTACAAAGAGACTTGATACAGCTGAAACTTAAGATTGCTTAGATTCTTTACTGAGCACAGATAATTGCACTTGTTAACAACTTGTTAAGTCATTAGTCTTGGTGAAACGACAATAAAACTTTCAGACTATTTAGTATCGACACGTTGTGATCTTCTGAAACAGATGTTTCGAAATGATGTGATAAACTAATCAAAAATATTAACATGGTGTTAAAATCACAATGAAAAGAAGGCGTTTATGTGTTCAAGCAACTACAAAATGACATATCACTCATGCTAGCACTTGGTGCTTCCAGAGATGAGCAGGGAAATTGCTAATACTGACTACGTTTACACGGCAGTCTTAGAGGAATCGACTAATCCCAAATATTCCTTACAACTCGAAATGTCTATAATTTCTTAATTCTATTAAATCAGTATTAACTGAACCAGTTTAAGAGCGCCGTGAAAACGTCGTCAGTAGGTCCGTTCATACAAGTATTTTTACATCAGTAGCGTTGTGCATCTCCCTACTCATCTCTGGTTTTTACGTGCTCCGAAGCACTATAGGCGTGTCCGAAAATGAGCCGATTTTCATGGTCCACAAGTTTTATTTCGGTGTCGATGTGCCACCTCAGCGGAAGGTCCTCGAACCAGTTTCTCATTTTGTTTTGTCGAGTATACATATATAGTAATACTACGCGTGATATCTATGAGCTGACTGTTAACAACTAATTTATTGTTTTAATTAATTATTTTAATATTCCAAACACTTCATAATTTATTAATATTCCAATTTGAGCGTAATTTATTATCAACGTTCTAGAATTTAATGTGCTTTCTCCATTCAGTGAAAAAAAGAACGAATAAACGCTGTGATTGTAATTTAACTTAACGATAAAACATTTAATTTACGTTGATTCTTTTTTTTTCATCTCCCGCGATACCCAAAGCAGAGATGAGTAGGGAGGTGCACAACGCTACGGTTTTAGGCGATACCAAAATCATGGCGCTAAATTGTAGCGGCGAGTCCGGGAG